>NC_056722.1:2277392-2302392 GCF_018831695.1 Puntigrus tetrazona | reverse complement strand
TATTATGTAAACAAAAACCTATGTTAGATGCGATTGATTGCGATTTAATCATTTGACAACAGTATTATATATTTAATTTATTGTTTATTATACAAAGGTTTTTGTAAAAAATAATCGCTGCATTTATTTGTGCCAAAAATCACAGTATAAACATAAATTACTCTAGTCTTCAATGTCACATGATCTTTCAGAAATCCGTGTCGTATGACTTATATTTAAATGAGGCCGGTTTAGGCGTTAAATCCGTCATTTGTAAGTCTTTTATGGTCCACATGTTTTCAGCCAGATGTCTTTTCCCGTTCTTTGTTCGTTTTGTAGTGTTTAGCTCGGTGACCTTTACTTCAGAGCACTGAGCCACTTATTAATGTTTTCCTGTGTCTGTTTTGTGACAGAGACTTGTTGAGACAATTTGTTTTGACAGATTTTTTTTATGGTATGATTAACTCCTAAAGGATTAAGTCTGAGGCTATAAAGGTTGTTTTCTGGTGAAAAAATGTGGACGAAACCCAGAATAAAGGTGGACATCAGAGGTCGATCCAACCTGCTGTGACTCGAACTCCGAAGGTGCATTGAGGTGTAAGACATCGAGAAAATTGGCTGGGCAATTATCATAATTTTACCTCTCCGTAATATACGGAAATCTACATTTAATACGATCCGTCCAGCGCAGAGCTGAAGGCTGGTTTGCAGCGACGCATGTCAGCGTATGTCAGTGTTGTGCTTTCAGCTAATTGAAGTACAATGTGTTCAGACACACAGCTGTCTCGCTCTACGCGATTGATTGCTCAATTGTTTAGACGGCGATACAGAAGATGATGTTCTGGTGTGATAATATTTGGAATTTCATTTTATTTTTTTCCACGCGATTTAGTCATCTCATGATACTTACTTTGACAAATAAAATAGTGTATTGTGTATTAAATATACACTTTTTTTTTTTTTCATTTGACAGACTTTTGATAGACCAATAATAATAGACAGCAAGCGAAATAGCTACATTGAAAGCAAAAAAATAAAATAAAATGAACTAAATAAAAATTTTTAGAAGTTTGACATAAAAAAGCATTTAAAGGAAATGGATTATTTTGACTAATGTTCTTTTTTTTTTTTCTTTTCTTTTTCCATGTCCTGTGCCTCCGTGACGAAATGACTCTTGATTTCCAGGTAAGGCATTTATCTTTTAATAAACGAGCACACTGTTTACGTCCACTGCGAGGTAAACACAGTACGAATCACTAACCACAATTTTTTTTTAAAAAACTCTTTATATTGCCGGTTCAGAATGGCGTCATTTAGCTGTGCGAGATTGCGTTTTAGTCAAAAAGATACGTGATGTCCACTTAGAACCACTCCATGCATTTTAAAGGTATAAAAAGGCATTTTGATTTATTGAAAGCTCTTGAGTGTAATTTTGTGAATAGTGCATATAGCTGCCACCACCTAACAGCTTTATTTAAATGCGCTTTCGCCATCCAAATGGAGCGACAAATCGGATTTTAAACATGCTCCTGAAATGTTTTTTTTTATTTTTTTTTATTATAATTATGTCAATTACAGCTCTTCGCTATCTTTATATTTGCATATGATGAAACTCTTGTCTGAAGTGTAACTGAAGAACGGTTCAAGTATATGGGACTTGCTTTTTCCGTATCGGCTTTATTTACGGCATGATGACATAGAAAATAAATGACTTAAATTACGGCGTTCATCTTAAATCACGGCGCAGTTTAAACATTTAAACGTGAAACGGAGCCAGCAGATGAATCATATTAAATTTATGAAGTGGATTATTTATGTTCGGCGTTCTCCGAATGGAAAATGCGTTTGAAGTGTGCTGCGGAGTGCCTCAGGTGTATGTGCTGGGCAACGTTCATTTGCAGATACATGGATAGTTTAATTTTCATAATTAACGATTTCATGAAAACATGCCCAGGTCACGTTTCACCCCGCTATCAAAAAGACTAAAATAAGCTGCATTCATTTCAGATTTCGGCATTTGGCAGACATTTTTATTTGAAGCAGCTCGCATTTGCATTCAAGTTATACAATTTAATCCGTTTATACATTCCCTGGGAGTCAAACCTTTGTGTAAAGCAATATAAATCTTATTTTGGACTTTTTTTTTTGGCTTTGTGGTTGGATTATTTTCTCAACAAATAAGTGCCCTTTTATTATGACTGCCATAATGCATTCACATGTTGTACATTTGGGTTTTATTTTCTGTAATTCTCCTTATTTTCGATGTCAGTTTTATTTTTTATGACAAATTCGTCATTGTAACTTTCATAAATGATAATTACGTTTTAATACAAGCGGTGCCGTCGAACTATTAATCATGGGTTAATTACATCCAAAATAAAAGTATGCACTCTGCAAATGTATTATTTATGTATATAAACACACACACACACATATGTGTGTGTGTGTGTGTGTGTGTATGTATATATATGTGTGTGTATATGTATATATGTATATATGTATGTTTGTGTATTTTTATTTATATATATATATATATATATATATATATATATATATATATATATATATATATATATATATATATATATATATATACAGAGTGCACGCATGTACGTTATAACTTTTGTACTGCGATTTAATTGTTTGATAGCACTGATAATAATAATAATTCCCTAATATAAATTATGATTATAATTTCTCATTTAATAATTTCTGCTCTCTGATTTTGAAGAGCAGTATGACCTGGATGCCAATGAGTTCCGTGAGAATCCATTGTAATATGCAAATATGCAAGGACACGCTAAGCTGTGTGACCATACATGTGTCATATATATTATAGCACTATTTAATGAAGCATCAGAATGACTTTACAAAAAGAAAAAAAAAAGGGGTCGTTTGTGTACGATTCTGATTGGCGTTTCTTGATTGCTCGAGCTTCGATGGCCAGATGTTTTCATTTCTCTATTTCTCGTTCTCCCCTCCCTCTTTCACAGCAATCAGTCGCATCCCTCTCTCCCCTATCTTTAGGAGTCAGCCATGTAATTATGTTGACTTGTTAGTGTGTGTGTGCGCGCGCCTCTGGAAGGAGGAGGGTGGTGCAGGGGGTGTCATCGAACCTGCCACTTTGAGCCGGTGCATCAATTACCCACTGGGTGTTTCTGTCACGCACACACACACACACACACACACACACACACACACACACATATGTGTACACAAACACAGTCACGTCTGTTTACAGACGGTACGACTGAGATACACACACAAAGCGACTATAAATAACGTTATTTCACATGCAATTATACGTTTTACGCATACAATGAAGTGGGATTACCTTACCTGAGATTTAGACGCTGTGGCTTTCCACCTATACCGATGTGTGAGCGTCACCTGCAGACTTTGCAGCTGTGGGTTTAGCGTGTTTTTGCGAATTCTCTCGGGTGAGAGCGCGACGCGGTCTGCGACGGATCAGGCTCACGTTTGTTCGACGCCCGCTCACATACGATGCTTTCACGCACAAGCCCGTTTACGGTGAGGTTCTTTACTGTGGAAATGATGGAAGCGTGACATTGATGTTTGGTGACCTCACGCTTCTTCTCGACGGGTAGAGATGCTTAAAGCTGCTCACAAGCGTGCCTGCACAAAGTAGTTATGATTTATGAACATGAATTCTGACTATATTGTGGGGAAAAAAAAGTGAGTTTTATCGTTTGCTAGCTTTGAGGTCATCTATATGCTGACGATATTCACGTTTACCGTAAAATTCACAGTCCAGAAAAATAGCCTAAATATTTAACTTTTTGGTTAATTTGATTCAATTAAATTTAGTTTAGTTCAATTTGTAATTTAAGTTACTTTTTAAATGTATTTGTAATTTAGTTACAATTTATTTTTGTCACATTTTTAATAAATATTTAATTTATTTTTCATTTGATTACCTTTTTTTTGTAATAATTTTTTTTACAACATTTGGCCAAAGCCACCAAAACAGACCAAATATTAAAGACTTCTTTGACTGCATTTTTAAAAAAATTAATAATCCTTTTAATATAAATTTGCCACTTGAATCTTAAATGTTTTAAAATTGTTAAATAATATTTTGCCGTTAGAATATGTTTGTAGATCACTGACTCAAGTTATGTTTCGGCGTTATTCCTGTGAATAAACTTCGCTTTTCTGTCAAATTGACTTGGTTTACCGGCTTTACCGGGGGTCATGACATTGAAATTGTTTAGATAACCTAACATTAAATATTAAAAATGTCAGAAAGCGATTCTGTCAAGCTGGATTCGTACCAACATGCACTATGAAAGATTATTAGATGAAGATAAACGTGAACCACTTTATCTGTTGTCTTTTAATAGATTTAAAAATTCCATTATTATGGTTCGTTGGCCAGCTCCATCCAGAGTGCTGTCGGTTAATATGATTGATATTACAGGTATGAATATTTCATGGTGTTTGTAATGGCATGCTGAATCTTCTAGAAGCCCGATTCTGCTGTGTCACTCAGAGCCAGACTGTCTTTCATCTTCCTTTCAAATACTTTCTGAAATGTTCAGGTCCTGTTTTCTGTTCAGCAGAGGAAGAAGAGATGGCTCTTTTTTTTTTCCCCCATCAAAGTATTGTAATGGTTAAAAGTGTAATTTCGTCCTCCAGTCATCTGTCGTAGGTGCTGTCTTTAATCCAGTTTTCTTTTCAGGCCCCGTGTATGTGCACATCATTTCACATAGTTAGCCATTTCGGCTCTAAGGGCTCTGGTTTCCGACTTTCATCCTTTTTTCAGTGTTTGCATCTGTCTGCAGATTGAGCCATTTCGACCATTTAGTTCATAGCAGGCTTATGTGTGAATAAATGGAGTTATCTGCTATACCCAGGCAGAATCCGTTTTTCATATCTTTGTGAAGCGGCTCGTACTCGCTTCACTGCGGTTGTAAGGTGTTATGTAAGACTGAAGGGTGTAAATCACTTCTGACCTGCATATATTGCCACGGCGGCCAATCATGCAAGTCACGTTTGCATATATTACCACCGCAGCCAATCATGCAAGCCACGTTAGCATACATTACCATAGAAGCTGAAGAGAATAAATCAAACTGCCTGTTACTTTATGGCTCTGCCTTAGGGCTTTTTGTGTGTGTTCTTGTCTTTCCTCGTCTTTTATTTTCCCTGCCTCAACATTTTTCCTCAGTTAGGTTTTTACTAGGTTTTTTGAACGTGTATGATGGTATTAATGTTTTTTTTTTTTGTGCGCAATGCAAATATACCATGTTATTGCTATCTGAGACTATTAAGTAATTTCATTATTTTATTATATACTTGTTTATTTCACATTTTTATTTTATTTTAGATGTTCATTTTGGGATTTTAATGGATTATATAGAAGACGAGTAACTTTGCATAATGTCACGTGTTCTATTAAAGCATTTTTAAATACATCGTACATATTTAATCTGTTTATTTTATTCTTTTTTTACCCTTTTTCCATTTAATTTAAATTCAATGAAAAATAAAATGGAGAAATATTTAGAAATACTTAATTTTAATGTAATTTAATAGCTTGTTGAATATAGAATATTTCTAAATTTTTTATTTATTTTATTTTATTATTTTTTTTTAGTTTGTTGAATTTAATTATATTTTTAAATCAGGAACCAACAGTCCGACGTAAGTCCATGCTGTCTTTATTTAACTCCAATAACATTAATCTCAGCATAACACAACCTTTTTAACCCATTGTACTCGTCAGTTCTGATTGAAACAAATATTCAACAAGCACGTTTGACTGCGTTATTTTGTCCAGCATTCGTTTGGTTGATTGGATGTAATTGAAAAGTTGGCAATCCGTACCAGAATCGAGCGAGAAGCGAATGCGAGTTTGCTGAAATTATGCCTAAATATGCCTACTTGGCTATGGGCTGACATTTTCCATTTTGATTCGGTGTTGATTTTAAAAGCGAGCCGTTGTAACCAGCAGTTCTCTGCAGCCTGTTTGACTGTAACTCTGGCAGAAGGAAGCCGTTGCCTGTGGTTTCTCCGAGCTCTTGGCAGGGCTGAGCCGTGTAGCATGGGTTGGCTGGAGCATCTCTTGAAGGTCCGCCAGACCTTGGAGCTGACGCAACTCTTTCCACGCTAGTTACATTCGACATTTCAGCACCTCTGATTTTCTCCACAGAATAGAGTGAAAAGACATGTTGTGGGACACGTGTATGCAGCTTACAAGCGAGTATTATTTGAAAAAACGGCCTTGAAGAGCCAGTGAAAGCAAAATAGTTGTTATATAGCTTTCAGTACGTGTCTGGTAGCTTGAAGGATATCTCTTGTTTTGCTAGTTCACTTCTAAACATCTTAAATAAAAAATAAATAAAAAAAAAGCTTGTATTAAGCAAGGATGCATAAAAAAACCCCGCTTGTATTAAGTAAGGATGCATTAAATGGATCAGTCAGTAAGGACACGTAATGTTATGGAAGATTTCTGTTTCAAATTTTCTATGAACTTTCTTTTTCCTTTCCTTTCCACTGTTTTCAAAGCAGCAGGAATAAATCCCATTTTTAATAGTACTGTCAAACGATTCATTGTGATTAATTCAGTAATAAGTTTTTGTTGTTCTCTAGGAGTTAAGAGAGTGTTCTCACTTGTTGCTAGGATGTGTGTGTGTGTGTGTATATATATATATAATTATTGTCAACCAATTTTTTTACATTATATATATATATATATTATATTATATTTCCATTATATATTATATATATATATATATATATATATATATATATATATATATATAATATATATAAAACCAAAATTTAGGGTCACGATTAATCTCATTTATTTTAAATATAAGTAGAAAACTGTTCTTTTATACATTTTTTTTCACTATTTTAGATCAAATAAATGCAGCCTTGGTGAGCATTTATTGGTAAATATTGGCATTGGCTTGGCTGTTAGCGACATGTCAAGCTTTTTTTTTTTCCCTAAGCCAAAAACTTCATCAAACATGGGGTAAATGATCAGAATAAATAACAAAACAATCAAATGGAAAAAAAAAACTGAGCATTAAAAGATCATTTTCACAAGCAGCGAGCGAGCGGGTCATTTAAAGTCTCTAATTGCTGAATTGTCCCTCAAGGAAGAAGCTGAAGTGTTTTCCATCCGCTTCGCTGCTTGTAGCCTGCTAGCGGCATCGACGGCAGATTGCAGCTTCAGTACGTTTATTCGAGTCATATTCATCCCGAATGTCCTTCTCTGCTGCCTTTTCATTCAGCTTTCACACGCTAGGAGCCAAAGCCTCATGAATGTGACCCGTGACGTGGGTCGCCCCGCACGCCCACATCCTGCTCGGGCAGCCGGCGTCCAGATCTCCTACCTGTTTACAGGGAAAGGTTGGATTGAGCCGGCCGGATGCAAAGAGGGGGCTTGTCCTGCTTCCCCTCAACAAAATCCTCTTCACACTCTCCTCCGCCATCTGGAGAGGATGCCAGTCGCTGAATTTAGACGCGTGAACCGGGAGCCGTGCCAGTTCAAGGGGATGCACTCGGAGCCGGGCTTGTCAGTATGGAGGGTCAGGCTAATTGAGAGAGAAATTGTCTGTTTTAGACATTGTGAACAGCTTATAAAAGAGTGCTGGAAAAGAAACCTCCATGTTAAGACTCGGTTTTTAGCAACAGCGCGCATTGTGAATGAAATCATTTGAGTGGTTTAATTTGCTCACTCTAATGTCCGCTAATTTCAATCAGTGCTCTAATTTGTAAATAGAAAATATAACACAGCAGGAGAATGCGACCAGTGACCAAATGCATCGTTTCCTAGCAGATACATATAGAATATACTGAAACGTGTGGGTTCCTTTAAACTCTTTTCAGACAGATTTTAATCCTGTTTAGACAAGTAACATTAACAATATTGTTAAAGCATTTAATAACCTCATGAAAATTCTTACAAAATCATAACATAATTACATTTTTGTTGTTGGATTTGTCCAATTTGTTAGTTTTTTTCTTAAATTAAAAACTGAAATAAAGACCATAAAATAAATGTTTAGTTTCTAATTGGTTGCAGGTGGTATTTGGGAGGGACATTTCACTCTAGAGAACATTTGATTGGTCAAGATTCTGTTTTTGTTTTTATCTGATGTAAATATGCATGTCTGCCAAAAGTTTTAGTGAATATGTAGCAGGTGATTAGCATATAAAAGAGTTTTAAAAGATATCTCTTCTGTTCTCCAAGGCTGCATTTATTTGATCAAAAATACAGTAAAAATGTAAAATATTATTGCAATTTAAAAAAAAAAAATTCTATTGAAATAAATTTTCAAATGTAATTTATTGGTGTGATGCAAGGTTGAATTTTCAGCATCATTACCCCAGTCCTAAGTGTCACATGATCCTTCAGAAACCATTCTAATGTTCTGATTTGCTCCTCAACAATTTTCATTATTTTTATCAGTGCTGAAAACAGTTTTTTTTTCTTGCCCATCCATCCATCCATCCATCCATCCATCCATCCATCCATCCATCCATCCATCCATCCATCCATCCATCCATCCATCCATCCATCCATCCATCCATCCATCCATCCATCCATCCATCCATCCATCCATCCATCCATCCATCCATCCATCCATCCATCCATCCATCCATCCATCCATCCATCCATCCATCCATCCATCCATCCATCCATCCATCCATCCATCCATCCATCCATCCATCCATCCATCCATCCATCCATCCATCCATCCATCCATCCATCCATCCATCATCAACATATCAATTCATTTTTAAGTGTTACTGACCCCAAACTTCCGAATGGTCATGTATATGACCTTAAGGTGAATAAAAATGGACTAGAAGCCACGAAACCTGTATAGGGTTGAACCGCTCTCCAAGTTTTTAGCTTAGAAAACAGAACTAGCCTCTGTGTAAAAACGCGTTGGCAAAAAAAAAAAAATCTAGGGTTTGGTGTGAATTGGCTTGTATTTGTTTTGTTGGTAGCTGGTGAAGCTGGCGCGTTTCCACGGTCTTGTGTGCTCGGTGAGGTATTGTGTCAGATTTAATGGGAACGTGCCATGTACCTGCAGCCTCGCTGTCTAATGAGCGTCACGAAGCCCAAAACACTCCCGGCTTTGTGTGTGTTTTAATGCGTGCGTATGCTTGTTAAGAAGCGGCTAAAGGTGCAAATGCGGAACTAGTGGTGCGAAGAGGAATTGTAATGACAGTTATACGCATATGTTTGCATGTGCGTGCGGCGTGCGTGTGTGTTTGTGAGAATGTGTTTGTCTGAAAATACCTGGAGGTGCTGTTTCAAACCTCCTGGAGTGTAGAGGGAACATTATCTTGGAGTGTATGTGTGCGTTGGATCAGATGAAATCCCTGTGGTGAGAAATGTTTGTGTGTGTGTGTGTGTTTTCCTGCATTTTATTGATATTTATTATCTGTGAGCGTGTTCAAATGCTCCCCATCGACCCCCTTCACCACTGGTTTGATCATCCTCAGACGTTCAGGCGTCATGAAAACACTTGTAACTCTGTTCCAACCACATGCTGACATGTTGAGTCTCATGATGTACAATAATCTGTGCGTTGAACCCATTTTATTAAGATTCACAACGTGAGCGTTTTGCTGGGATTCTGGGTAGCTTGTATTTGTCTTTCTCTACTATGTAGGTGTGTGAGAAGTCCTCCTGGGGCCTGATGAACGTACCCTTGCATGCTTAAAGGAGCAGTTCACCCAGAAATACAGTGTTTTCAACGATATTGAATTCAGACCAGCTACAGTTTACATAACATTTTTAAAATGCTGTCGTGTCTTTTTAAAATGCATTACTCCAGAGTCTGTAAAGCTATAAAAAGTACAATGTCATAAATGATCACAGGGAAAATAAATGATCACAGAACTGTTATGTTTGCGTGAACTTTTCCTTTTATAGGCCCTAGGTTTCTTTCTTTCTTTCTTTCTTTCTTTCTTTCTTTCTTTCTTTCTTGGTAACATGTAACGTATGCAATTTTGTAAAATATATAGTTTTGTGTAGTGTACTGTAATATATAAATAAAAAGTAGTATTCTACTTATTATTATTATTATTATTATTATTATTATTATTGTTGTTGTTGTTGTTGTTGCTGGTAGTAGTAGTATTAAATTGCTATTATATTAGATCAAATATATAAATATATTGTGAATAGAATAATAAATGTATATATGTATATATTAAAATTAATTCTATATTATATAAATCGATTATATAAAAAAATTAACAGAACAGTTTTTTTTATAAATATTTATAAATGTATTATATATTTATAAATGTATATTATATTATATCACTTGCCTAATTAGCTTAGATATTATATTACTTGCCATTATATCTTATTATAGATCATTCATAATTGCTTTTCAGTTTCTGCTATTAAATTTACATAATGACTTTCAATTAATCTAATCTCTTTGTAGTGGATTGATGTGAAACATATCCATTTTTCAGAAATCCAATCTATATGATGTTCGTCATTAATTTTCCTCTTTCCAAAGCTGATCCAGAGGTTTTATCTGTGATTTCATTCATTGGATGCATCACAGCGAGCTGTCTATAAACCGGAATCCCATTCAGCCTGTTTTCTGAGGACGTTTCTCTTTAGTGGACGCTTTGGACCTGTAAACGCTCCACCTACACAGTGTTTGGAGGTGTTTGTGCTACACGAGGCACTTTTGCAGTGTGGTTTCCACCTTTCTCTCTCTCTCTCTCTGGCTGTATGAATGGGTCTGTGGGCGTTTCTCCCTGTTGTGCGAGCGTACCGGTGGACCGGGACAGGGACCAAATTAACAGAAGGGAGAGAACAGCTCTCGTACGCACAATGAGCATGTGTGATGTCTGTGTGTGTGTGTGTGTGTGTGTGTGTGTGTGTGTGTGTGTGTGTTTGTTTCTGTTGCTATTGAATACTACACCGTCTGTTTTATGTAACCAGCATACAACTTGAATGAAAGGCAGGGTTCCTTCTTTCCTTGCTTTTGTGCTTAAAAACAAGAAATTAGTATTTTTAGAGTAAGTATAGAGTGATTTTACTTCTGACAGCTTTAACACCATGTGTAATATTTTCAGTGTTGAAATACTCTCTCCTGGGCACCTAGACTTCCTTTGCAGTGCACTAGGGACAGGATTGATTGAGTCACAACCATAGAAACGCAGAGAGTGGGCAACGTCCTAGCAACCAGTGAGAACACTCTCTTAACTGCATTACAACCACTAAGAACATCCTAGAGAACATCTAACAATGCCCTAGCAACAAACAGCCTAGTCTCACAATGACCTAGCGATCACCATAGCAGCCACCACAGATCAAGACGACAAGACGACAATTTTCAACACCTTAGAGACCACCTAGAATTGTAAAACGCCCCAAAACAATATGGCAGCAGCCTAGCAACACCTTAGACACCATACTGAATTGTATAACACCCCTGTACACCTAACACAGCCTAGTAATGCCAAAGCAACTATCAAGAATTTGTAGCCTTGAAATGCCATAGCAACTATGAAAAACACATTAGCAGCATTCTGGCAACAGCCTAGAGACCACCTAGAATCATGTAATGCCCCAGAACATCCAAACTGATGCTCTAGCAACACTTCAGAACAACACCTAGAACACCCTATCAAGAGCCTAGCTACACCCTAGAGATCATACTGAATTGTATAACACCCAACCAGCAACCTAGTAATGCCATAACAACCACCAAGAACAGTCTAGCAACACCCTAATGACCAAATAAAACCCCAGAACACACTACCGACAGCCTAGCAACACCCTAGAGACCACATAGACGCCCTTGAACACCCTATCAACAGCTTAGCAACACCTTAGAGACCATATAGAATTGCACATGCCCCATAACACCCTGCTGATAGTCTAGCAACACCCTAGATACAATATCAAATTGTGTAACACCACAGAACACCACACCAGCAACCTGTAAATATCATAGCAACCATTAAGAAAACATAAGCAGCAACAACCTAGCAACACCCTAGATACCATATTGAATCGTGTAATATCCCAAAACACCATACCAACAGTCTAGAAATATAGCAACCATTAAAAACACATTAACAACAGCCTAGCAACACCCTAGAGACCACACTGAATTGTATAACACCTCAAACTTGCTGCCGGTAGTCTAGCTGTGCCATGGTGACTAGGGATGTCTGCGATCTCACAGGCTGGCGGTTTGAGGATATGAAAAATGACCATATCGCCAAACCCTAATAGCAACAATTAAAAAACACATTTATAGCACCTAGAATCACACAAAACCTCAGAACACCATAGCAACGCCATAGCAACCCTCAAGAACACATTAGCAACAGTCCAGCAATACCCTAGAGACCACCTTTTAACAGCAGTTGCTATTATTCTTTTGTAATCGGGTTGTTTTTGCCGTTCTGGCTGATGACAGTAGTGGTGCAGAAATTGCACACTTCAGCTTTATGGAAATTAGTTGCATGTTAATGGAAATAGCCAATTAATGTCTAGATAGATTGTGCTGTTCTGTGTGTATTTTTGGCTTTGTGGTTCTGCTATTTATTTATGGATTTTTGTTTTCATACAGTCAGCCATAATGCTGTTTAGATGGAAATGAAGTGCAGGTCTTGAACAGGAGCTTCAGTTCTTGGTTTCGCAAAATGCAAAGAGGGAAAAAAAAAAATCAATAGTGTTCTAATCTTGTCACATCTGAAGTCATTTCAGTATCTCCCTCCTGATGAGAGAGGAGCGTACGCTTGTCCCTCGGAAAGAAAAGAGGAAAAGAAATTAGACAAATAAATAAATAAATCTGCATTTTTTTTCCTACTTTCAACAGACAGGAGCACGTTGTGTTTCCAAGGCAACAGTCTGCCTGCTGCAGAACAAGAGAAGAGGGAGTGTGTGGGCAGGAGGCAGGCACATAGATGCATGCACACATTCTCTCTCTCTCTCTATCTCTCTATCTCTCTCTTGCATGCACATGCTCACTCGCTACAGCCACGGCTCGTGACAGAGTTCAGAGGTCAGGAGGATCCCAGTGACAGGTTGTTGCACGCTTGTTCCTCAGAAAAGAGCAGGATGTTGGAGGCGCACTGGGGAAAAACTGCACCGCATCTGATGAATAAAGACCTCTGCCTCTGTAACTCGTGCCAAGGCTGTTCGATTAAAACCAAATGCTTGGATCCTTGGCCATCACTTACTTTAAATGAATTCTTCTGGTTCAATACGAGTTAAACTCAATGTGGCATAATGTCGATTTTCCAGTGAAATAATTACCTTAAACTTGTATTTTAATTAGTTTTTTTTACTTAAAAGCAGAAGCACTCTGCAGCATGCATTTTGTGTGTGTGAGTATGTGTGTGTGTGTGTGTATATGTATTTATTTATGTATATATATGTATTTATATATGCATTTAATACATATATTATATATGTATATATATAATAAATATATATATATATATATATATATATATATATATATATATATATATATATATATACAGACGTGGACAAAATTGTTGGTACCCTTTGGTCAATGAAAGAAAAAGTCACAATGGTCACAGAAATAACTGTTATCTGACAAAAGTAATAATAAATAAAAATTCTATAAATGTTAACCAATGAAAGTCAGACATTGTTTTTCAACCATGCTTCAACAGAATTATTTAAAAAATAAACTCACTTAAACAGGCATGGACAAAAATGATGTACCCCTAGAAAACACTGAAAATAATGTGACCAAAGGGACATGTTAATTCAAGGTGTGTCCACTAATTAGCATCACAGGTGTCTACAACCTTGTAATCAGCCATTGGGCCTATATATATATGGCTCCAGGTAATCACTGTGTTGTTTGGTGATATGGTGTGTACCACACTAATGGACCAGAGGAAGCAAAGGAAAGAGTTGTCTCAAGAGATCAGAAAGAAAATTATAGACAAGCATGTTAAAGGTAAAGGCTATAAGACCATCTCCAAGCAACTAGATGTTCCTGTGACTACAGTTGCACATATTATTCAGAAGTTTAAGATCCATGGGACTGTAGTCAACCTCCTGGACGTGGCGCAGGAGGAAAATTGATGACAAATCTAAGAGACGGATAATCCGAATGGTAACAAAAGAGCCTAGAAAGACTTCTAAAGAGATTCAAGGTGAACTTCATGCTCAAGGAACATCAGTGTCAGATCGCACCATCCGTCGTTGTTTGAGCCAAAGTGGACTTGGGAACGCACCAAGGAGGACACCATTGTTGAAAACGAATCATAAAAAAGCAAGACTGGAATATGCCAAACTACATGTTGACAAGCCACAAAGCTTCTGGGAGAATGTCCTGTGGACAGATGAGACAAAAATCGAAGTTTTTGCCAAGGCACATCAGCTGTATGTTCACAGACGAAAAAAATGAAGCGTATCAAGAAAAGAACACTGTCCCTACTGTGAAACATGGAGGAGGCTCTGTTATGTTCTGGGGCTGCTTTGCTGCGTCTGGCACAGGTTCTTGAATCTGTGCAGGGTACAATGAAATCTCAAGACTATCAAGGAATTCTAGAGAGAAATGTACTAGCCAGTGTCAGAAAGCTTGGTCTCAGTCGCAGGTCATGGGTCTTGCAACAGGACAATGACCCAAAACACACCGCTAAAAACACCCAAGAATGGCTAAGAGGAAAAAATTGGACTATTGTAAAGTGGCCTTCTATGAGCCCTGACCTCAATCCTATTGAGCATCTTTGGAAGGAGCTGAAACATGCAGTCTGGAAAAGGCACCCTTCAAACCGGACACAACTGGAGCAGTTTGCTCATGAGGAGTATGCTGAGAGGTGCAGAAGTCTCATTGACAGTTACAGGAAGCGTTTGATTGCAGTGATTGCCTCAAAAGGTTGCGCAACAAAATATTAAGTTAGGGGTACCATCATTTTTGTCCAGGTCTGTTTCATGAGTTTATTTTTTTATAATTCTGTTGAAGCATGGTTGAAAAACAATGTCTGACTTTCATTGGTTAACATTTATAGAATTTTATTTATTATTACTTTTGTCAGATTAAAGTTATTTCTGTGACCATTGTGAGTTTTTCTTTCATTGACCAAAGGGTACCAACAATTTTGTCCACGTCTGTATATACTGCTGATATATATATATATATATATATATATTATTGTGTGTGTGTGTGTATGTGTATACATATGTACTGTATGTGTATATGTATTATGTAATAAATAATACAAAATTAATAAAACAATATAATAAATTAATAAAAAATTAAATACAATAAAAATATATATACATTTTAATATATAAATGTAAATAAGTTGATATGTACGTATATGTATGCACGTTAATAATGTTAATAATAATTTAAATAAATAAATTTGCCACTGTAAAACATATCAAAACTTAAGTTTCTATTACAAATTATGCATTGCTAAAAACTTCATTTGGACATTTTTCTCAGATTTTTTTTTGGAATGTAGACTTGGAACATGTAACATAAAAGATTGACATTTTTACGATGCTTTTTGTCCTTTTAAGAAACTCTACTGCTCCAGTCCCCGTTTATTTCCATTGTATAGGAAGGAGCAGCTCGAACATTAAACTTAGTGTCTCCTTCTGTGTACCATGGAATAAATCAGGACAGAATTTGAACTCTTCTGTTAAGGTTGAGCGTTTGGAGTGGGTGGATGGTATTAGGACTCAAACTGTACGAGGAGTTCTGGATTCCTCCTCCACACAAATCAGCAATGATTTAGGGTGATTGAGGAGCCGGGTTGTCAGAGATGGATTAAGCCTAGTCTCGGATTATAAAAGATATTGGACAGCGAATCAAGACAGACTGTGAAAATAAGTTCACCAGTCTTCTTAATCGCAGGAACAACCCTGCCACGAGCTTAGCCTGAGTGACAGACCGAGACGAACTCCTTCACTTTGAATAAGGCTGCTTTGGTTTCAGATACCTTGAAAATACAGGTACGCTCTTCCCTGCTGTTTTAATAAAGTAAAGGGGTCTGAATAGCCGTCAGAGTAATGGATCTAATCCACTTCTGAACCAAAGCGGTCCCAGCTTCCCCTTTAACAAACCCCGACTGAGCCCTTCAAGCCACGCTTCCCAGCGTGTTTTGAGTCCGAGGGCCGGAGTGTAATCCAGCGAGCTTTGTCAGGGTGTTCGAGCTGCTGTTGTCAACAAATGGCCGCTTTGTTTTACGAGCGACTCGTAAACTCCTCCCCATCTGTCGAGACTGAGATGTCACGCAACAAATGGAGTTGGATGAAAGTGGAGATTTTTGTCTGCTGAGGACACATTGCGCGGCCGTCGTGTTTTGTTACAGTGTGAATGAGCGACAAAAGCGTCTTTGAGGCTTTTAAGGGAGACCCTGTACAATCGCTGCACTATCAGTCCAAGAGCTGCATGTGTTGGATGTTTGTTTCAAGTGCAAGGAGCTGTGGGCGTAGATGAGTGCGATGACCAATCACTCTGTGGAAAATAAGAGAGATGTTCAGAGATCTTATAACTAGATTAGTATGTTTTCTGTAGGGATCTTTTCTGTGTCAGTGTGATGAGGGGGGAAATGGCATATATAATATAAATGTAAACACTACAAGATAAGATATTATTTGATATATATTATTATATAAACAATTTTATTATATAAACATTACTATATTTTATAGTTTTTATTTAAGTGTGTATGTGTGTGTGCATATATGTGTGTGTGTGTGTGTGTGTGTGTATATATATATATATATATATATATATATATTATATCAAAATTATTTACATACACACACGCATATATGTAAATAATAAATAGAAAATAGTACAAATATTTTCTAAAATATTTTTATGAAAAATAAATATATATTTTCTAATATATAATTATTCTAATATTTATTTGTCTTTGCATGCATGTACTGTCTGTTAACATCAACAACAAAAACATAAATGCTAAGACTTTGTAGATTTTGTGTGTGTGTGTGTGTGTGTGTGTGTGTGTGTGTGTGTGTGTAAATATTTAAGTATATGTATATTAAATAATATTAATAATAATAATAGCAGTAGTAGTAGTAGTAATAATAAAATTGTTACAAATTTCATTTGTTTTATGTATTTTCTAATATATAAATGTAAATATTTATGTCTATTTATGCAAGAATGTAAACGATAAATAATCCCAACATTTAAAAAATATATATTTCTTGATTTTATTTAATAAATTACAATAAGTAACCGTTATTATACCAGCCTGGTTAATAAAGAGTGTGCAGTAAATTGCAATCAGTTGCTAGGGTATTTTAAGCAGTAACTAGGTTGTTTTTCTACCAGCTCATGTCTCTAGATCCCTCAGTGAATGCAAATCTTTGTTTGTTTTTTTCTCCACTAAATCAGATGAACACATCTTGGTCCGATTGCTGAATTGTTTTTGCAATAGCGTTCACATATTTAGTAACAAAAAGTCAAGTTTAATACTTATTGTTAGCGGTTTGATTAAATGCCTAATGAGAAATGATAGTGATGCTTGTCTAGTAGGAATCAGGATATCGGTAGTTAAACTTTCTCAAACTTTTTTTTTGCATGTGTAGTTGAATGGCAAGAGCCTGATAGGTTGTCAGGGCATCCTCCATGCTGTTGTGCTTACATAACCACACACACACACACACACACACACACACAGGCAAAACACTGCTTCTGATGCTGTAGTAATACACTGTGACAAGGTTTTTGTGCTTTTTTTTTTTTTTTACGAATAAGTGACTTGTATTAAAATGAATTATCTTTGAATAACCTTATTTTGGAGAGACGTGAGCAAAGCGAACCTCGCAGTTTGAAGACCGCCATATGTTACTGGCTGCAAACAACAGAATCAATATCTCAAAATAAAAGTCGTTTGAAGCTAGTATTGTGACGAGGATCACAGCATTTTCAGCTGCTTGTTCGCACGATCAGACAAAAGCAATCTTCTTTTGTAAACCGTGTCATGTCTGCGCAGAGATTCAAGAGAAAAATCGACAAATTTGACGCCAGCGCCACAGAATCGGATAAAATGCTTTCGCTGCGAACGGCGAAATGAGAGAGCAGCGTGAACTTGCCCCTCGGTGAGCGAAAACACGGCGCGCAGGAGCCGCTTTTAGCGGATTTGAGTCAAAATATGTCAAGTCATTGTGCAATCTAATATGTAAATGCATTATAAGCTAACGCGTTCCTTTTACAGAAATCCCCTGTAAATGAATTAATGTGCTGTCGATGCAAACCCGATTTTAGAAGAAAATGGGATGCCTGGATTTGCCGGGTTGCTAAGGTGCTTGAACCAAAGCACGCGCAATATCACGAGCAGAAGAAAATACATAAGCAACAGAAGATGCATGTGCACAAAAGAGCGCATTCATCATATCCGGCTTTAGTGTACCTCAGAGAGATCAAGTTTTATTAAAGATTCAATTTTCAGCAGAAGCGTTTTTTTTCCTTCTGGAGGCTTCAAACTGAATTCCTGCAAGCTGATGATTACGGATTGTATGTTCCGGAGAATCCCTCGCCCCGGCTAAATCATATTTTTGAGATATGCTATATTATGTAGTCATATTTTTAAACCCGGACTCGGAGGTAGAACGTGTTCCAGCTCTCGACCGTAACAACGGCCCCTGCAGGAACGGAGGCAGGCTTGCCGTCTTTCCTCGGGGGAAATATCTGTCATCCTAAGGCTTGTCTTAATTTGTAAAGGTTCCAGGGGAAATTTGTACAACGCTGCTGAACTCTATCGGTTCCTGTGGGTCAGAATTTCAGGCAGAATCCATTATTACTGTTTACTCGTAACAATACCCAGTCAAGGTACTGATCATTTCTGTGAAAGTGTAGAACATTGTATTTTTCTGACCTTCAGATCCTCGGTTTTGTACCGTCATTTGCATAATTATTATGCCATTGTTATGCACTGTTGCTCAATTATTATGTACCATTACTCAGAGGACTTAAAATTAAAGATGGAACATTAAAATTCTAGACCTCATGTTTGATTATCAGTAAATGTTAGCTCTTCAGTTTTTTTTCATGAGTCCCATAAGAGCCCCATTAAATTGAGTGCAGTTATTAGTGGTGTTTGCTAAGGCCTGCGTCACTATTACTATTATTTATTATATAATGATATAAATATTTATTTGTTTATTTACTTAAATCATATTGTATTATATTTCATTATATTCTTGATATTGTTTTATTTTTCAATAGGTATTTGTAATTTTTGTATTTAATTTTAATTGTATTTCTGTATTTATTTATTGTGTATGTTTAATTATTTAAACTACATGCTATTATATTTTGTTTATATTTGAACTTTATTGATCGGTGTAATATTATTTTTTATTAACAATTTAAATTTTCTGCATTTGAATGAGCACATTTTTTAGTATTTGTGTATATTGAGTATTTATTTTATAATTAACTATATTAATTATTTTATATTTATTTATATCTTCTTTAATTTTTTTACTGTGTTAGCAGTATTTAATTTATTATTATTATTATTATTATTATTATTATTATTATTATTATTATTATGTTTTTGGAACAATAGTATTGTTTTGATTTAATATTAATATTATTATTTACATTTAAAATAAATTGTATTTTTATTTTGTGTATATTCCATTGTATATCTTTATTGGCTGTATTGGATATTTAGTTCCGTACACCTTTATATGTTTACTATATAAACACAAGTTTGCATGTTTGGGAACCACTGTAAAATCGAGTTAAATCTATTTTTTAAAGCTCCATTAATATCTTATTTACCAGTATGATTGTTTTCACAAATTAATAGCGAGTGCTTTTGTATAATACAGTTGTGTGTCGATACAGATTTGCTCCGTATGTAGTTTTGTGGCATAAATAGACGATCTCTTCTGTAGAGCGGCTGATGTGTTGTACGTAGGTAGAGCTTATGTTGGGATTTAGCCCAGCATCCCCCGCGTTTACTGCCAAAGTGTGGCTCAAACACAGACTAAACTTGCACATGCGAAGCTCATGCCTTCATGTGCTCGTTTTATCTCACGAGGCTGATGGATCATTGTTTTCCTTCTCCGTCTCGACCATCAAAGGCCAATTTGTTGTGCCGACATGTTTCTCACTTATCACCCCGGCATCTTGAACAACTTGCAACCCCTCCGGGTTCATTTTTCCTCCAAACAAATGAGTTTTGATGTCGTCGGCACAAGCAGTCTGGAAAAAGCCAATGTCGCTTTTCAATGACATCAATAACACATTACCTTTTAAACTAGCTTGCTCTAATTAGCGCTTGTGGTTTTGAAAAGGAAACGGGTCCAAAACAGACTTGCGTTTAATCGTTTTATGTACCTTATCGGATGTACCTGTGCTGAACAATGGCCATTGACTTCTTTCTCTGCAGGGTTGGTGGTGTGGAGACTCCCGGTGCGTGTGATTGTTTAAATTTAGCCGGTACGCTGTGGAGGTTGGTAATGAGGAATGGTGCTTGTGCCAGACTCGTGACTTTCCACCTTCAGAGAAGTGTGCGGGTAGTCCCTGCGCCTGGTGATTGAATTAATGAGGTCTGGCTTTACCTGCCTCTATTTATAGGCCGGTAAGGTACGACAGTGTGAGAATGAGGTGGGGGGCTAATCTGATTGTAGCCAATTTCTGAGAAACGTGACGGAGGCCGAGGTTGTAATGTGGTACAGAAGTGAAGGTGACCAAGTGATTTAGCCTAATAATAGGGAGGGAAGATTATATAAAGGGATTTAAAGGTATCATAATTACCTCGACAGGACTGTCACAACCTTCTGGAATCATATCCCTGCTGAAAAAAAACATCTTAGTCCAGCTTGAAGTGGTTTTAACTTGGTCGAGTATGGATTTTCCTGGTTTAGTTGATCTCCCAGACTTGTGTTTACCTGATATCTCACACTATCACACTATTGTTTGACAGGTTTATCTGATTTCCCAGTCTGGGCAGATTAGTGACTTGGTTTAGCTGATTTCTCACACTAATCACACTCTTGTTTAGCTGGTTTAGTTAATTTCCCAGTCTAGTCAGATTAGTGTTTACCTGGCCTTTAACTAAATTTGTCTCCCAACCTGTTCAAGCTGTTGTTTAACTGATTTAGTTGGTTTCCTAGACGGGTCAAGCTGGTAGTTTAGTAAATTTCTCAGACTATTCACACTGTTGTTTAGCTGGTTTAGCTAATTTCCCAGTCAGGTCAGATTGCTGTTTACCCGGTTTAGTTGATTTCTCAGACTAGTCACACTGTTTAGCTGGTTCAGTTAATTTCCCAGTCTGGTCAGATTAGTGTTTACCTGGTTTTATTTTTCTCCCAACCTGTTGTTTAGCTGTTTTTCTAGAATGGTGAAGCTGGTTTAGTTGGTCTCCCAGGCTGTTTAAGTTGGTAATTACCTGGTTTAATAAGTTTACCAACCTGGTCATTCTAGTGTTTACCTATTTTAGTGAATTTCTCAGACTAGTCACACTGTTTAGCTAGTTTAGTTGATTTCCCAGTCTGATCAGATTAGTGTTAACCTGGTTTAGTTGGTCTCCCAACCTGTTCAGGCTGTTAACCTGGTTTAGTTGATTTCTCAGCCTGTTCATCTCGTTGGCTGGTCAGCCATCTGAATTAATTTCCAACACCTCTCTAAAATTTGCAATGTGGGCTATCCTGTGTAGTGGCTAGCTAGTGTTTTAGATTTGAAGGGGAAAAAAAATCCTTATTCTGTAGTGGAAAAAAAATAGAAAGGTTGTGGAAAAGTCATGCCTTTGAACTTAAGAGACAGTGCCCCCTGTAAAGAATACAGAAGATGTAGTAGTTATCATCTTGTCTCTGTGCTCAGTGTCCTGTTTGTCAGGATTGAGCTGTAAGAAGTTTTTAAATGTGAATGTTTTTCAAGACTGAAACAGAACTGTGCAGATGAAGGTTTGTATTTGTATGACTGTGAATGTACTTGTGTGGGCATGCTCTACAGCTCTCAGAGACCGAAGGAAAATGGATGAAATAAGCCAAGCTTGACAAACTAACATCCTTAGAATTATTCATTTAGTCTGCGCTGAACATATTAATCTGACATATAACTCTATTGTTCTTTGGGTGTCCTGAGCTTCCTGTCAACTAACTGTCCTATCCTAAGGCAAAAAATGTCAAAAATAAACTTTCAAAATAATAAAATATTTATTTATTTAAAGTTACACGGTTTTAATATTTATATTATTGTTAATTTTGTAATTTCTGCTTGCAATTAATAATGCAGTGGCACGTGCAATTTGTAAGCATATATGATCATAGCACTAATATGCCAGCGTCTCACTCCAGGTATGATTAGAACTGGGCCGTTCAATAAAAACGTTCTATCTTTATACGCAGCTTAATTTGCATAATCGAATTAGCTATGGCACGCATTTGACACCGGTTTCTCCGTTACAAAATTAGTATGCAAATAAGATCCAGTGAAAACAAGCTGCCAATTTAGACCTTTCTTATTCAATATATGTCAGTGACAGTATTGTTGAATAAATTATATGCAAAGTCATTTCATCACGATGATTGAAGTCATTCAGCCCTGATTTCACTTCGTGCACACTCAATAGTAGATGTACAATACACCAGTTATAGATGTGCAGACAGTGTTACACATTGAGTCAAATTTCATTACGGAATTTATTTAACGGTTCAATGGCACAAATGCATATGTAAATGTAGCAATATTTTTAAAACCATTAATTTGCTAGAAAGAAAATGAGAGATAAAAAAAAAAAAAGTGTTAAAAGAATTACAGTTTTCAAAAGTTTTCAAACTTCTTTCTACTTTGTTTGTTTTTATTTATTTTTTTTAAATATAGTGTCGGTTTTATATCTTGTGCTATTAGCAGGGTCCAAAATGAACTTTCGAAATGAAATGTCTGCCTTGATGTTTTTATTGTTTTATTGTGTTCTGTTGTATTTTATTGTGTATATAAAATTAAAATTTTTACATTTTTATATAATGCATAAAAATAAAAATGATACAATAAATGCAAATAGCATTATGTAGCATTTTGCATTATTTTACTGTATTTCTTCGCTTATTAAGAGTACATTTCAAATGCAAAACAATGCAACTTTATATTTACTGCACTTTTGCACGTAATAAAATACATTTAACATGTAAAATGCAACGTTTAAGCACAATGCTCTTTTGAAGTATTTTATTGTGTTTTTTCACACTTTTTAAAAAATAGAAGTAACGCGTTTTTTTATGAAAGTAACTTTTTTTTTTTGCTTTTACTGTTCTTGCAAAACAAATTAAAAATGTTTTAAATAAATTTAAAAATACTGTACAATTATGCATTAAAGCAAAAAGCATTTTGCATAATTGTACAGTATTTTTGCATTTATTTAAAGCATTTTTAAATGCAAAATGATACAGAATGTATTTTGCATTAATCCTTATGGCCGTACTTGTATTTTATTTTTTTTCTCCGTCGTGTTGACAGTATTATGACAGATGATCTAACTGTGCGTTTGTTTGCTTCATTCCTAGCTGTTAACTGTATCGCTCTTGGTGTCATATAAATTAAGATGTACAGTAATGGCACCTTAAGGATTTTTTCTGATTTGAACTTTTTACAGTAACCGCCTCAGATCCCTTTGTTGAGTCAGTGTTTTATTCAGTTCTTCTGAATTACCTCTGACAGCGGAGTGTGGGAGGAGAACGTCTTCCACTGACATCTATAAGCTCCATGGCCTGCCATTATCTTCTGTGCGTCTGTGGCTTTGGACAACCGGCGCATTAGCTGACAAACGCCACCCCTAACTGCCATTATACCCCCTGATAACCAGAGTTTGATTACCCCCATTCAGACTCAAGCCGCAACATGCTATTAGCTTACGATGAAGACGCTTGCCGATCTGGCTCTGGATACGTGACGCATCCTGGTCACAGACAGTACAGAGCCGGCTGGCACGAACGGAAGCTCGTTTAAATTAGCTGACGCTGCGAGCTAAATCGAGTTTTGGGTTTTATTTTGCGTTCTGTTGATTGCATTAGCGTAGCGTTAATTGAGAAAGTGCTAATTTTGAGTCTTCACGAAATTCTCTTCGGGGCAAAAACGGGCAGGATCTAAACAGAGGTGTGGAATTAGCATGGGGCGAATGTCGAAAATCATGGCGAGGTGCAAAATGTTTTCAGCCTAAGTTGATTTTCAGCGGGGTTTGAAGTGAAACCTTGTTGATACGAGCGTATAGGCCTGGAAATATTACATATCAGAGTATGTGCTCGGAAATAAGCCAGCAGTAATTTAGTTTTAGTATAGACAAAGGCCAGACGCATACTTCAAACTGACCGTGGAAGACAGCTGGAACGATTTCTTATTTTCCTATTGTATTTTTCTTGTTTGCTTTTTTTATTTAACAACAACAACAATAATTATCACAATTTATTTTATATACATTTGAATTGATATTGATTTATATTGGTTGATGTGATGATGATGATGATGATGATATTTATTTTACTTGATAATGGCCCATATTGAATAATAGTAATAATTAGTGTTGTCAAACGATTATTTGCATCCAAAATAAAAGTTATTGTTTGCATAATATATATATGTTTGCATAACATAATAAGCACATGTATATTTAAGAAAAGTATTGTTTATATATTAAAAGTATTTATGTAATACATGTAAATATATTATATATATTATATATATGATGATGATGGTATAGTAGTGATTATCATATTATGTAATTATTAATATTTATTAGTTCTATTTCCCACATTTCAAGTTTGCTTTGCATCTAGAATTCTAGATTTGTTCTTCCTTGCGCGATTCTTGAAGTTGTCCTTTTTTCAGTCTTTAATATATTAACATTGAATATCATAGCATCCTTAAAATGTGTCCACACTGAGCATTTTACAGTGGCACCCAATCAAAAGACATTTAATACCCTGTCACATGGAGTTATAATTTTTTTTCAGAGTGGGCGGAGCTACCCAGCACAGTGCACATTTGTTATTATAAATGACATAATGTCT
>NC_056722.1:2209892-2274892 GCF_018831695.1 Puntigrus tetrazona | reverse complement strand
AAAAACTTTGCGACTATAAAAGGACACGACGTGCTCGAGCGCTCCCAGGAATCCTCCTGTGAAGTGCCGCGAGGAAACGAGGAAAAACGCTCATCACGAACACGCACGCGATCAAGCTTTCCTTCAAAGTGTCATTTTGTCCGGTTTGATGTAGTGTAATGAGTCTTTATTAATACAGCGGTACGAGCAGGACACTGTTCTTACTAGTTTGTCCTCTCGTTTTTTCATTACTTAGTCCTTCCTTCATTTTGTTTGATCTTGCTTTTTTTTGTTGTTCTCGCTTGTTTGTTTTATCTCTCGCTTTATTCTCATTTTTTTTCCCATCAGTTTGTTTGGTTTTGTGTTCTTGCTTTGCTCTATCTTCTTTTATTCTCAGGTTTTCCGTTTGTCCTTCTTTTTTTGTTTCTCCTTTCTTGTTTGATTCAAGCCCTTTGTAGTTTCTTTCTTCCCACCCCCACTCCTTCTATTCTTCCTTCTTTCTTTTCTTCCTTTCTTTCATCAATCTGTTTGATGTTGCTTGTTGGCTTAGTTTTTTATTTTATTTTTTTTTTAATAATATTTCCTTCCTTCATTTAATTCTTTATTGCTTCTGCTGCTTTAACTTATTCATTGCTTTGTGTTTGTTTCTCTTTTCCTTTTATCCTTTTGGTTATTTGTTGCTTTTATCCTTACTTTTTTATTTTACTTAATTTAGCTTTTTTGCTTTCATGCATTCCTTGGTTAGTCACTACTTTTCCTTTCAGGTGTTTGTGAAAAATCAAATTTTGATATTTCTATACTCTTGTGACATATATACTTCTATCTCTATATTTCTATACATCTATCTCTCTATCTATCAATAATTGTAATGCACAATGTATATATAAATGCATGCACGTCCAGTATATATTTAATCTATTTTTTATATTATATATAATAGCATATTTTTTTTAAATATACACATGCATTTATATACACATAATAAATATACACAGTATTAATAAAACAAAAATTGAGTATAAATTATATTTCACAGTACATCTTTTTTTTTTTTATTTGATGAAAGCAATGTTATCATTTTAGTTTTATCGTGATTAACCAAATGAGTTTGTTGTTCTCTGCTTTCATTCAATCGATATTCTGTTCTTTCTTCTCTCCGAACGGCGTCTTTTTGTCGGACGCATCTTAAGATTTCAGTGAAAAAGAATCCGTTTTTTGAGGCTCCTGGTCTGCTCACGTGTCAGTGACGGATGTGAAGAGGAGATGAATTGCTAGTCATGTTCTCAGTGAGAGATGTTTGGATCAGACGGAAGGATACAGCTGAGGGATGACACATTAGAAACGCAGCGGTGTGTAGTCATCAACGGCATCCTGCAGATTACACAGATCACTCATCAGAACACTGACTAGAATTCTTTAACTATATCGACTCATGAACGTTTGACCAAATTGTGATCGCATGAGATGATAATAATATCATATCTCGGTCGTTCAAAAGCTTGGATTTTGTAATGTTTTGTTGCATGCTTTTATCTAAAAGTGTATTATTGCAATTGAAAACAACTCTTTTCTATTTTGATATATTTTAATTTAAAAGTTCCCCTATTATGGGTTAGGAAATGTTCATATTTTGGTTTCAGGAATCCCCAACAGCCCTTTCATTTTCTTTATAATATGCATTTATCATATCCTTTTATTTCTTACCTTATTTGTCCGACGACTCCCAATTCACATGTTTCACGTCTCCGGCGATTGGTCGATTTCGTTCAAAGCAGTGTTCGTGAGCAAAAGAATCTGCGTTTTCATTTAAAGCTGCACGAAGTGGGCGGGGAATATGCGAATGTTTCACGTCGACGTTAACGCGAAACGGCTCGGGACTCGTTTCAGGTTTAGAGCCGGTAACTTTTGACACGGCGCGCTTTCACCTTCGTAGGATGTTTTCATTCACCGTTAAACCTCTCATGAACGCTCATTTTCTAAAATTGAACTTTTACGTATTGCCCGCATCCCGGTCCGCATGCTATCCACCCGATCTGAACTGAAAAGTTCGGAAAATGCGTGTAATTTAGGGTGGATGCACAGGTGGATGCGTGGTTGCTTTGTCAGACAAAAATGACATGTTCTGCGTTATGATTGTTCAGATCGCCTGTCAATCAAACGGCCGGCCGAATAAGAGATTTATCTGTCGCCTCTGTATTTGACCTGTTGATCTGGACCGGTTGACTAAGCAGAGCGCTGAGAATTGAGCTCCGTTCGCTGATTTAAGGTCGTGCCATTTGATGGAAAGCCTCGATTAGCCGACTCTGTAGGAGATTTAAGGCTTTATAGTGTTATAAGGGTTAGGTGAAGGGAAGGTAAGCTGCTGATGAAGGAAAAGTCACTGCTTTTTCATTATTTCCATCTTTCTCTGCTGTAACCGTAATAAGGCGCAAACGTATGAAGAATGCTTAGGCCTTTGTGCTGTTGTGTGTTTTGTAGTTAACTTAGAGCTTTGAGTATTAGGTATGAAACATCCCTCAACAAACATTAGCTGTACTGTGCTTTATTATGTTAGGGATCACCATTATACCTATTACTTGTTTAGGATTAAACTTTGGAGTTTCTAGAGAGTGTCTAAAATAAATTGGTATCATATGTAAGAGATAGTAGGTGCCTCTTTTTTTTTTTAATTCTTCTATTTTTGTAATTCTTTCAGGAAAACTTTTGTAAGAATTATGCAATTTGTTTCGAGCGTCTCAGGGAACTTTTTAATCGTGGGTAAGAGAATAGTTCTTGAGCGCAGACAGATGCGGGGTTTACTTTGTAATGTCAGTCTGATTCATAATAACATTAGCAGTCTGTGGTGTGCTTGGCTCCTTTGGGAAAAGTGATTCATTGCGAGCTCATCTCTGTTGTTTTTCTTCCATGGATCAGTGAGGCCTGCAGAGGTCATCTGTAAACTCAGACATGATAACTAAACATTTGTCTAGCCCTGTCAGTTCCTCTTGCCATGTTTCTCTGAGAGATCTGCACGTTAGAGCACGTAATCAACCTTTTTATTTTTATTATAAAATAAATAAATCAATTGAATTCTTTATTATACTAAAGTAACTATTTAATTTTATTTAAATGTATATATTGTTTTATTTATTAGTTATCATATATTTTTTTATTAATTAAAGTCTTTATTTTATTTTTTTATATTGTTATCAGTTTATTTTTTTCTTATTTATTTTATTTACATATGTATTATTTTGCAGCAAGTTTTTATTTTATTTCATTAACCTATTTTATAACAGTAATGTATTTGTACTGTTATATTTAATTAGCATTTTATTTTTCTTTAATTTTAGATCATTTTATTTAAATTGATATTATTTTACAGCAAGTTATTTTGTTATTTTTACAGCAAATTATTTTGTTATATTTGTTATTTTTTAGCATTATATTTTTTATTTTATTTTATTTAAATTTTTTTATTAAGGTAAGCTTTTTCTTTTTTTTTCTATTTTCTTTTATTACCTCAACTTACATGTAAATATTTTTTTAGCATTTTATCTTTGTTTTATTTGATTTGTTTTGTATTTTGTTTAAATTAGGATTGTTTTACAGTAGGTTTATCTCTTTTCTTTTCTTTTCTTTTCTCATTCTCCAGATGAGTCCATAGCATGTGCATTAACTGCTGCATAAAATCCAGCCTTTTATTTTTATTTTTTTGGTTTGTTTTCTTGTTTCACGTTTCAGATCTTCACCCCGAGGGGTCGATTTGTGTGGTTTATTTCTAACTGCGCACCATTCACAGTGTTAAACATACACCGCGGCTACACTATAATTACATGATGTGATTATGTTTTCGCAACGGGACTTTTTCGATTTGTTGAAAGGAAATTTGGATTCAAACACAAGTATGAAGCGACGTTGCTTCCATTTGATTTAAACGCCGAGTAATCACCATCACTTTACATGTAAACGCACCAAATGACCCAAAGTGTGGCTTGCTAACCCTTTATTCAGAAACGTCCGGGCCTGCTACGCAGCTAGCGGTAAAATTAGCGCTTCTGGTTTGATCCAGCTACATTGTGGCGTATGAAAGCTGTCTTGAGGCCTACAATGAGTTCCCGTTTTCATTGTGTGTTAAGTGTGTGGGAGGAAGAGGATTCAGGAGAAAAGGCAGAATTACGCTGTTGCTGCTTCCCGATTACAGCGCTATTTTAGGGGCTTTTCTGTATTCGCTGGTGTGGAACGTAAGAGGAAAGAACGTATCTGATTAAAGTACTCCTTTTAGAATTTAAGAAATGTTGCGTAACGTTTAAAAATGAACGTTTCTCGTATGTAAGCCAGGTGGATGTTTCTGAGGCCCGTAACCAGCGGCACGCATAGCGACATTTATGACATTGCGGTTTGAAGAGGGATGCAGGACAGTGATCTCTCTGTGTGTGTGTGTGTGTGTGTGTGTGTGTGTGTGTGTGTGTGTGTGTGTGTGGGCTGTTATTGGAGCAGTGGAGCGGCCTACAGCATCTTAAGATCATGGAGGAGCCCACGCTCGCCTGCTAAAGCTCCTCGGCTCACCCTCTCCTCCCTGATCCTCTGGCTGGACTCCCAGAGTTCCCTTCTCTCTCGCGTGGAGTATCTCCCACTTAAAGGGAAAGTTCACGCTCGCAAAACAAAACAAAACACCTAAACGGTTCTGTCATTTACTCACCCTCAAAACAAAACAAGATGACCACTCTGACTACATATCCGGAGGTTGTCACTTAATATTTTTTTTTTAAGATTTCTGTTACTAAATATTATGTATAATAAGCAAATTAATTACTAATAATTATTAATCTCATTATAAATTATATGTATATTCATATAATACGTTTTAATTGCTGTTATTGTATATTATATCAATTCTAATTATCATAAAAAAATATATATATATATATATATATATATATATATATATATATATATATATTATACAAAATATTACTTACAATTACTAAAATATATGTAATAAAATGTAAATATATATTGTTTTATATTAATTTTAAATTTATTTATATTATAAAATATTACTTATAATTAGTGTATATGTGTATATTGTGTGTGTGTGTGTGTATATATATATATATATATATATATATATATATATACACACACACTAAATAATACTTATTAGTGTTGTCAATTTTTGTCATAATTCTGTGTAAAGTTATGTATATAGAAATACACACGCATACAGTATATATTTTACAAATATGTACGTCTACGTTTATGTTCATATAAATTATATTATTAATAAATGCATTTAATATATAAACATATTTTGTTACATTTTAATATAGTTTGTTATTTCAATAAAAAACAGCACACATACATATATTATGTAAACATAAACGTATTTTGCATGTGATTAATCGGTTGACATTACTACTTATAATATGCAAGCAATATTATTTAAACTAACACAGTTTAAATAAATATTATTGATCGTAATATTAATGATAAATGTGGTTGTTAATATTATGATTAAAATTAATTAATATTTATTTAGTCCTTATTTGGGTCATTTATTATAGTAAATGTATTGAGAAAATACAAGAATATGCATTTTAGAAAGATAAAGTGCTAGTAAGCAGTGTTGTTCTTTATGGGTGCCGTATTATTATTATTATTATTATTAATATTATTCCTCCTCTGAACAGCTTTGACCCTCTCTTGGGGTTTGGTTGTTCACTCGAGCGCCTTGTGGTCCGGTTTGATACTTGCTAAAAAATGACATTTAATAATCTGTGTTCGCAAGGTCCCTTTTTTTTCTTTTTCTTTTTTTACACGAACGTGAGGTGAATCCACAAGCTTGTTTTAGGAGAGTAAATGAGCGAGCAAGCAGCGTCTGTAACGCGTCTCTCTCTCTCTCTGCACCCCGCCTCCCACAGACTCGCTCAAACCTATGATTTTCTCTGCAGTAGAGGAACTGTGACGTGTGCAAGTCGGTGGAGCAGCTGCATTTTAAAAAGCTCGACACCCACGCGTTCTTCAGAGCGCTTCTCCACTACTGCGCCTTCTTCTGTCCGACTCTCTCTCAGCACACAGCTTGTTTTCAGAATCGTACAGAAAGTGCGGATAGTGCGTGTGTGTGTGTGTGTGTGTGTGTGTGTAACGCAGTAAATCTTTAGCTAATTTAAACATTATTAATGAAGTCTGTTCTGGTCACCAAGGCTGCATACAGTAATATTGTGAAATAACTATCTTCTGTTTGAATTTGTAATTGAATATTGTAAAATGTAGCTTTCAGCACCATTACTCCAGTCTTCAGTGTGTGTGTGTGTGTGTGTGTGTGTGTGTGTGTGTGTGTGTGTGTGTGTGTGTGTGTGTTTTCATATATAAACAAATGTGCGTATATTTGTAAAAGTCATTAAAAAACCCTTAATTTTTAAATTTAAATGCTTACATTTAAAAATAAATGTTACTTTTTCATTTATTTATTTTCAGTCTTTATTTTCTCAGAATTGTGTTTTATGTTCTTTTTTCATTCTTTCTTTCTTAAAAATATAACTTTTTAATATGTTTTATTAAATTATATATATTTATTTTTCTAAATATCACTACTTTGTTTTCTTGTAATTATATGAATTTTTGTCATTTATTCAAGTTTTTTATTAATTGAATTTTTGTGTGCTTTTGTAATTTTTATTTTTAAATTAGTTTAATTTCTAGTAATTATGTACTTGTATTTTTTTTTTTCAAAATATGGGTTTGTATTATTTTGATTTAATTCCTAGTAATTATATTTTGTGCTTTTGACATTTTGTATAATTTTTTTCTAAATATTATTATTTTTATTTATGTTACATTTTTTGTAATTATGTGCTTTAGTTGTTTCTGAACTTTTCAACACTGTTATTATTTATTTATTCTCACTTTAGTGATCCGATATTTTAGTTTCATGTACATTAAATTGGCTCTGCTGAAGGGGCGGGGTCTCTCATCTCTGCTGTCAGATATGACTTTGTGTTCTGTTGAGAGGAGCTGAAAAAACTTTGGTCTGATGTCATCGTTCTCATCCTGACTTGTTACTTGTGAATATCAGACTGGCTCTGATTCATTCAGGAAGATCAGTGAAGGTCCTTAAAATTCCGCCACGCTCTCTTTTCGCTACCATGGAAATGGCCGGCAATTTTGATGCATGTTGTCATGGTGATGGAGGCAGGGAGGAGCGACTGTGGCCTGAAGGAAGAGTTCTGCTGGGATGCTTTTCTGCGTGTCTGTGTGTGATTTAGATTAAATGTAATGTACTTCGTAAGAGCACAAAACTATAGCCAGACTATAGGCTTACAAGTAGTGGTGTGATATTACTATCAACATATACCACTGCTATGATGGCATCATGATAATACTGCCATATTATTCTCTGAATACATTCAAGTGCCATGATAAGAATGTAATAATCATGTACCATTCATATACAATGGTACCTGAAGTCTGAAAAGCATATGGAGGTACTTCACACACTGAGGACGGTCCTCTACAGTGTTGTTTCATGATGTATGTTATGTAAATACCATCATACTTTCGGTGGAAATATATTGTGTGTACAGTTGTTCAATATGCATTTTATACATATTATAATATCTTTACCAGATGAACGGTTGTATACAGTTCTGAATATAAATATTGCGAATTTAATAATACTTTATAAATGAAATGAATATCTAATATCTAAACATATTATGAGACCATTTGCTTGCATTGTCGACGTATACTTTTGTCTGATTTTATGCATTCTATTTAGCTTCATTTTAATTTGTTTTCTCTTAATGTGAATTTGCATGATCTTTTTTCTAAATAGTATTATTTTGTTATCGCTACGTACTAATTGTATTATTGCTATTTTATTTATTTTAATTTCTAGTAATTCTGTTGTGTGCTTTCGCATTCGTATCATCATTATTATTTGATTTATTAGATTTTTAATCGCTTTTATTTTTCCCTAAATTATTCCTATTGTTAGGTCTTTGATGTCAGACCCAATCAAGATCGTGTCGTTTCTGTGGCGTTGAATCGCAAAAATAATGACTGTGTTCAAACAGGGCTCGCTTGCGCTCGTCTCAGCATATTACGAACGTGCTTTATCACTGAAAGGATGATGCACTTCAGCTTTAACATCATATAGAGATGCTAGTGGTTTAATGCGGCCTCTCAATAGCCATGAGGAGGAAGGTTATCGTGACGTGACGTGTGTGTGTGTGTGTGTGTGTGTGTGTGTGTGTGTGTGTTCACTCCTCCGCTGAGTCATTCCATTCCATTAACATGGTTTCCAGTGCTTTAGTCACCCGTTCATCACCTAGTCATCAGCGCGGCCCAAATAGCAGGCTGACAGTAGTGGGGCTAAATCTGGTGTCTGAACCCAACGAAGCCAGAGGGACGTAATCCAGACCAGGAAGTGACCGGGAAAGCGGGCTTTTTCAGGACACTGCTGTCAGAGGTGAAGCGTGTAATTCTTGCGACGCTAAAACGCTTTGAGATCAGTCTGTCACTTGTATACGGGCTTCCTGAGGCTTTATTTGTCCTCGGAGGTGTCCAGCGTGTCGTTAACTTTCGGCTCAGCCAATCAGGTGGTTTTTGGGGGGCGGGACTTCCTGTTTGGCTGGGCAGTGGAAGACGGAGAGCAGAATGGGCAGGAGGTTGTTGGAAATGATGGTGTGCGTTTGGCTCGGCTGGCATAGAAATTGCAAACACGAACCCATTTACTTTTACATAATGATATTATGAAAACTATAAATGAGACCGACAAAAACAAGCAACAAGTTAGCTTATTTAATAAGTAGAAACTTTGACTTCTTAGTGGTGAACAGTATTATTTTACTATAATTTCTATAATGTTGTAGTGTTTATGAATAATTAATATGAATTAGCTTTTTATTTGTTACATTTTTATTCATAGTTTTTTTTTCTCTAGTGCGTCAACTTATTAAAATTGCCAAGACAGCATTTTTAAATTGCATCTAATAGTTTTGTAGCTTTATTTTGGTAGCTTTAACTTATTTAATGTTAGTTTAATTGACTTTTTTTACTTAATTTGCTTTTTGTATTTTAGTTTTTTTAGTATACCAATTTAAGTAATAATTAATAGTTATAAAAATAATATTAATTGACATTTTAATTATTTGAATAATAAAGCAATTATTATATTTATTAATTCTATACATTTTCTTTTCTTTTATGTTCAGTTTTAGTAATTTTAATATTAGCCTTAATTTCAGTTAGTTGCGTAAGTATTTCTAAGATTTAAAAGTTATATACTTATTTTATATACCATGCATATATTTATTTTAGTTTTTTCTACATTTTACCTTTAGTAATATTGCTATTCCAACTTATTTTATTTTAAATTCCAAATGCATTTTCATTAACATTTTAAGTGTTAACGTTTCCAGGTTTCAAGAGATCAATCAAAATAATATATAGATAAAAATCATAGAATTTAATTTTACAATATTATATTTAATATATTAATTTGTATCATATTTATAATAATTTACATTCTAATTATTTTCCATTTTTTAACGTACATTTAGTTTTAGTTGACTGTATAATACTGATAATGAAAAGGAGGAAATAATTTTTATCTGTCGAACATTATACATTTTAATTTTACATTTTTAAATTTTTTTATTATTATTTAAAATAACATGCCGTGGTAAATTATTTACAGTAAGACCAGGAAGAAGTGTTAAGAATAATTGCAAACCAAACGAGAACATGTACAGCTGTAGTTAGAAAGCAAGGCTTTTATTTGGTAATGCGGTCGTTCTTATGAAAGCATTACAAACCCTACATATATCTCAGGCTCTTGACCTTATTCGAGTATAAAGGCGTTCACAACTCATTACGAACCCTCATTAAACTTCATTGGGCAATTATTGTCTATCTGCGTCCCGGAGGATCCTGCACTCGTTCTTTGATTCGTTCTTTGCTCTCGTTCCTCGGGGATCGTCTTACCTTACGTAACATGCCTGTACCGCACCTCCCGAGTGTTCTTCCTCATCTTCTCACAGGGACTCCCGGCTTCTGACCCCGACTGCCAAATTACATAACCCCGCGTAAGATAATTAGCATTAACTCAGGAACCTCATCTGCAGATGGCTTTGTGAGTTCTCGCACATTTCCCTCCCTAAATTGCACACAAGCTTATTTTGTAATTTCTTATAATTAGGGAACGATTTGTTGTTGCATGTCAAGCAGCAGTGTCAATATTCGATATCTGTAGCGTGTAATTGGGAGAAATGCGATGGCAGCTATGTGAAAGCGCACATTATAGTGTTGATACAGACAAAATCAAGATTTAATGATGCTAGGCTTGATTTATGAACTGAACTGAGAGGTTCAGCAGTCCGCTGTGAGAGAAGACAGACTGCCCCCTGCTGGTGTGTATGAATATGGACATAACTTAATGTATGGAGGTGTTGGTTTTATGATTAGAATTTTTGTGATTTATGGATTATAGAAAGTTTATGATTAGACTGGTCTCACATCTTTATATCATATATCATATGTGTGTTATAGTCTTTTGAATGCAAAAAAATGCCAATACAAATTTTTATTTTATTTTATTTTACTTTATTGTTCAAAAAGTTTGTCATAGTCGTTTGTAAGCAATAAAAAGTCAAAGCAAAATATTAAATTTTATTTTAATCGGTCATTTGTATGCAACAAAATATCAATACTAATTATTTTATTTTATTATTTAACTGTTGAAAGAATTATTTTGAGTTAAATTATAATCATTTGCATGCCGCAAAAAGTCAATACAAAATATTTTTTATTTTATTTAGCTTTATTTATTGTTGAATGATTAAACTCTTGTTGAAATACTAACTTCATAGTCATTTGTATGCAACAAAAAGTCAATACCAAATATTTTCTTTTATTGTATTTGTTATTACTGACCGAGGATGCATTACGTTGATCAAAAGTCGCAGTAAAGACATTTATAGTGTTATAAAATTTGTGTTTAAAATAAAAGAGAACAGAGACCTAATTGTCTGACCGTAATCAGTTTTTCTGTTTTAATTAGACTGGCAGGCCAATTTCCAAAGGGTTCGCTGTAATAAAGGTGCGCCCTGAGGGTGGAAAAAACATTCAGAAACACACTTTCTGATGGTCTGCATAATTAAATCGGTACAAATGAAAGCTATAGCTAATGCTCTGTGTTCAAAACACCACCTCGCAAAGGGCAAAATGTGATTTTTCTCTCATCCGATGGCACGGTGGCTTTTAATGAAAACATAATGAAATGTACAGTCGATATGGTCTCTCATGTATATGGGAGCTCGTCAATTAACTGCATTTCATTAGATGGGAATAGTTTGTGTGTAGTTTCATCCAAAAAAATGTTTTGGGGCACTTCTGAAATGAGTCAACTTGTTGAACATTGGTTCAAGAAGTGGGCAGTTTTGATGCCTAGAAATGATCCGCGGATTGATGTTTTTGAGATTTAGTAGCACTGCTTTTTAACTATGATGTTTGCCCAATCTGACTGTTGGAAGACAAGTGGAATATTTCATCACCGACGGCCTTGGTGGTTAGACTTGAAATATCAGTGTGGGGTATTGCGTCAGAGCATTGCACAGATGCCGTGATAAGCCAAACTAGTTCTGATAGTAGTAAGCATGCTTTCCTCTAAAACAAAGTCCAGCGCGATAGCTTTTCTGGGTGTGTGTGTGAGCGCGGAGGGACGGATAATGCACCAGTGACTTCCTATTGGTTAAGGATTAGACTAATCCTGCTTCAGGTAAGCCAGGGAGGCCGTGGTCGCCGCCTCCTCCTCACGAGGGATTACAGAGGTTGGACATGTTTCTTGTACCTGTCTGCCACCTCCTCCCTCTCACATTTTTGATATTTGACAAAGCCAAGGACTGACGTTATTCCGTCTTATCAAAGCAGTGCTAGGATGTCTCACCGTCTCACGTAAAGAACACCCATGATTTGGACCCCGAACTGGGTTTTTGGTTCGGCTTTGGCCTGAAAATGTCCTCGGTTAAAGGATATTCCTGTTTTTCTGGGAAGTCGTCATAATGATGTGTTTTGGAGGGAGAAGGCGGCCGAGACACCACCATCTGCAGTGGGGTGAGGAGGACTGTTTGATCTCAACGGAGGTGACGGGGGTGACGAACCCTTATGCGGTAGACACAGGTAATGAAGCCGTCTTCAAAGGAGACTGATCTGTTTCATGCGTGCAGGTGTTAACTCCTGTCTGATCAACACAGGTACTGACTCATGGTCCGTTTATTTGGCTTTTGTAGTGCTTGCTTTAATGCTATCATTTTGGCGAATAAACACCCAAACTCTAAAATTAAATATCTGTGGTCTGAGGTATTTTCATTTAGAGGACATTGACATTTGAAAATTGTATATATGAAAGATTCCATTTCTTTGTGTTGTCGATTTGGGGAAAATGGTATACTTTAGACGTTTATACTTGTATATTTTAAGTGCTATAGAAGTAAAGGCATTTCAGGTATGATAAACTTAGTTACATGTGATTTTATTTTTGGAACGAATGAGCAGTGAGTCATCAGGGACATACGTATGATGTTTTGACTGATGCATAGTGTTTCATGTAATTATGGCATATGGTTTCTTTTGAGTTGAGGTTTTAAAAAAGAACATATTGGAGCTAAATTTAGAAACGGATATGTTTGGCTCAATATGGCTTTAAGGTTAAGCCATAAGCAAATATGTACATGTAGTTGAATTTAAAAAGTAAGCATTAAAATAGAATTAATTGGAAATCGATGGAAGACCTTAATCTGAGTGGGTGTAGAGAAATCAAGAAATTTAAAGAAATGTTTTACTTGTAGATAGGACTGAAAAAAGATCAGTGCTCAATGACTTCTGGTGTGTTTTCAGACTTATAATTGTCAGATGTCAAACATGAGTTTATAAAGGATTAAAGGAGGTTTTCTGGAAGGAAAAAGTGACAGAAATAAGGAAAGCGTGAAATGGTGAAGCAAGAAGAGCAATGAATAGATAAATAAGAGATAAATGAATAAATAAGGAAGCATATAAAAAGGGAAAGCGATGAAAGGAAAGAATGAAACTGAAAATAGTTAAATAGGAGAGTATAGGAAAGAACAAGAGAACACAAAAGGAATGGAAAAAAAATGCAGCAAGGAATGAAAGTAATAATGCAAAGAGCAAAGGGAGTAAATGTTGGAAAAAATGACAAGTGAAAGAAAGAAGGAAAAGGTAAAGAGTGCTATTGTTTGTTTGATTAAAGTTGTGGCTAATACTGACTTAAGTAAATTCAAAGATTAAGTAGAACATATGCCATTCTTAGACAAAATTGCTGCCTTTATCAGTCTACTGAAAAATTTCCTCACATAAATTCTTTTGCACCGCAGGAATATTTGTTGTCAAGTGAGTCTCTGGATCAGTCTAATAGTTTTCCCTCTATGGCGGTATAGTATTACTGGACAGGTGGGGTAGTTTTCATCGGAACCACTTGTGGGTGCTCTTTACAAGCACAAAATCTGCTCTCTTGTTTTCAAAATCCAGATGGTTTTTAGGCCAGTCAGATTCTCCATATTAGAAACTGATATTCATGGTATGCTGAATCCAAGCAAGCCATTTTTATAGCAAAGCTAAACTATTGGTAGAAGTTTTAAACTCTTCTATTTGTGTTTTCATAGTGGAGACAGCTTCTTCATGCACATTTAATGGCACTGGCTCTAAGGAAATCATTGTCATTGCACATGATCTTTCTTTCTTGTGATGCTTATAGACTCAGCTATTCCCTAATTTGCATAGATGGTGGTAAAACTTTTTGAATGATCTTCCTTTATAGACAAAAGTTGCGTGAGAATACTGGGGAATTGTTTGGCATTTCATCCTGGCTTCATGAAATGAGCTCCCCAGATTTGTTTGCCAATTTCTGTCTGGTTCATTTGGATGAGGAAATGCAGTTGCGAGGGAGGGCAGTTTGGGAAGGGAGGGTAGGAACAACAGAGCCAGAGAGAGAATGACCGAGGCAGGCTCTGGGAAAGGGAAGCTCTACAAATACCCTTTAATTTGGATGCCTTTTAGGATGGTGCAAATGTTGGTAACTGTGCTGAAGATACTTGCCGCCCCAAGCATCAGGCACCCTCCGTTTTAATCTTCAGTCACAGCAGTAACTCCCACAGGGATTTCTCTACAGGTGCCTTGGCAATGGCTCCGTTTTAAGGAGACAAAGGATTCTGCTCCTTGTTTTGCTATTATCCTTGGGACATGTGGGAGCAGCTTGAAGTTCAAACAGACCCCTTTCGCTCATGCCAAGAACCGGAACATTAAGGAATTTGCCTACACTGCTGACTGCGGGGTTGCACAGACCTGTTTTTGACAGTGGTAGAAGACCAAAGACTTCTTAATCTGTGACTGCATTTATCGCTCCAATGCGCACAGGTTTGTGTTTTCGTAGAGTGCTGATTTTCCCCCTGTAATCCCCTGCAAGTTAAAAATTGCAGTGAGGTCATGCCGGGGCTTGTTTGAAGTTTTTTTTTTTTTTTTTTTCAACTCTGTCTCCGTCTCTCACAAGTCAAAGGTGAGGGATTATGCTTGCTTTTGGAATGTGGCCTGGAGGTGAAAAGACTCAGAGAGCGACTGTGTTAGAGAGAGTGCTTAACAAGCTTGTGGAGGTGCGTTTATAATGTGATTTTTAAATGTAGGACACGTCTGTTCTCCAAGAGCAAGTTGGTAAAACTCTATGTGAAGTTAGTGCTTTCCAGAATGGGACTCCAGGAGGAGGTACAGGCTCTGACACCTTTAGGAGGGGCCGAGAGAAGAGGAGAGGCTGAGCTGGGAGTTGTTAAGAACAACGTGGGTGAGGAGGAGGACGACGACGAAAGACGAGAGGCGGATCAGAGGGAGGAACGCAGAGAAAGCCCGGGGCAGAGGAGGAGCGCAGTTGGAAAGCCCAACAGGTGGCTTTACCTGAGCGGCACAGGGAATGGGGGGTGGAGGAAAGGGGAAGTACTAGGAATGAGGACAGACCGGTTACCACCTTTCCACCAGGACAGCTGTGTGCAACAAGCGTCTGTGGAATACTTCGACTTGGCTGGGGTAGACAAAGCATGGACCGAAGAACTCAATCCCATTAAGGAACTAAATTGTAAGGCTGTTTTTGTGGAAAATGCCACAGAACCTCATGTGGTGGTCTTGCGAAGGCCTGCACATGGGCTTCAGCTCCTGGGCAGCAGAAGAGCGCTGAGCATGTTCGTGTTTCCAGACCAAACCCCAGCAACCAGCCACCAAGACAGTTCTACAAGGCCTCGAAGTGATTGTATGTTGGCAGTTACCAACTCGAACAACAATCTTCTGCCAACCTCGACCCCAAGCAAGCAAGGTTGCCCGGATGTGGTCCAGCGGTGTAGGACAAGACGTGCAGAGCTTCGTGCAATAGATGGTCTAAAACTCGACATGCCGCCTTCTGTTAACCCGTTTCGTCATCCACTAGAACCATCAGTATATCGAAATTTGAAGAGCAAGAACAAACCACGGCCCGTTAGCATGACCGTTCTTGAGCTCAATAAAGAACGCGGCGGATCCCGAGATGAGCTCGCAAGCCACGCTTCTACTGGGACTGGTAGTTTGCCTCGTCCAGGCTTCCGATGGAGGTGGTTTGGTCGACAGGCGACTGCAAAGGAAGTGACGGTGAAACAAACAAGGATGAAGGAACCTAACAAGTTGGAGGAACCAAAGACAACATTCGGATCACTCCGGAGGAGCTTGAGTCTAAGGATGAGGCGGAATCGGAATCAACCCGAGCTGGAGAACCGAACTGAGCGGAGACGTACTTCAAGTATTGGAGAACAATCTATGCAAACCACTCGCCCGTTCTCCTATCTCACCGGCAGGATGTTAACGCCAGCTCGAGAGCAAGATGAGGATCAAGGAGCCACTCAGTACATACAGTACCAAACTCAGGGCAAGGTGGCAGTCTTGGAGGTCCCTCTCCGTCCTGCCAAGCTTACAAAGCCCACCAAACAATTGCAACCAGAGACTAGTTTCTGGCAGCTAATTGCTCGTCGTTTTAAGAGGAAAGACCCGTTGTCCAGCAACAAATCTGAGCCGTGCACTGAAAGCCAAGCAGTTGGCAGCCACCCCCCTGTGAGAAATAAAAAGCCAGATTCTGTTGCTATAGAGACTCTAGCTGGCATTGGTTTGCGCAAAGGTCAAGGTAAGTTGTGTAAAATGCATAATTTCATTCCACATCCCAGTCTGATGCAGGAAAAGGTGCTGCTTTTTGTCTGAAGAGAACAGACTCTGAGTGCCAGGATGTAGCCTTGGAGAGCAGGGCAAATTGATTAAATATTAAAACGATATTGAAGGTCTGGCTTGGGCAGCACCAACAGGCATAATAAGAGGTTAAATGCATTATTCAATCCGAGTGCTTTGGCTCTGCTGGAGTGTGTGTGTGCTTGAGCTGTTAATTGGCTCCACGAGGAGTTTTCTTCTAGTGTAAGTCTGCCCTGCAATTGAATTAGGAAGCAAAAAAGCGTCCATCAAATCTTGTTTAATCATTAACGCTTTCAAGGTAATCAAATAGACTGCAGGAATGAGTCAAGGATGGATGATGTGGACGAATAAAGAGAGGGAATAATTTAATGACTGTGTTCTACTATCAGAACTTTCTCTTCCTTTTGGAACATATTATTCATAACAATCCTGCTTTCATGGGATTGGAGTTGGAATTTGTTTGTGCTTTCAAAGCTCTGAAGGTTAAATCATGACCCAGCATGCAGACAGCAAACTCATGATATTTTAAACATGTTTTCGTTCCTTGTCTGTTCAATCTTTTGCCTGCAGCTTGTGCATCGTCTCAGAGGTAGTGAAGACAAATAGTGCAGTTTCAAAGCTTTACGCCGTGTTTTTTCAAAAGAGATTAGGTTACGTAGAGTGAGACAAGATGTACACAGGCCTAGGCTCTTAACCTTAAGTCGCCTCAGCTCCCTTGTAATCCTTTTGAAAAATTGATTCGTTTTGCCTGTGGCATTTTCATCAGATGTAAATGTTTGTAATAAATATGTGTGCAGCCTTATATAAGGTTAACTTAAATTATATGGGTTGTTTTTTTTTATGTTTTTGCTTTTAATCAGTAAAGTCTGGCTTGCAAGCACAGCGTGAAATAGCTGTTGAAGATGCCGTGTTGCAATATATAATTTGAACGAAGCGTCTGCAAACAGAAGATGACTGAAATGTCAGCGGAGAGATGCTAGCACATCTGCTATTGAGATAGAGCTGTCCTTATGTTTGAATTAGGAAGACGTGTTTCAAGATTGAGGATGATGTTATTGGCAGCACACCTTGAGATGTTTTGAGCACTTATTATGTAGTCTTTTCACAGTGTTAAAAAACTGAAGGAATGGAAAGCTGCATCTATCTATCTATTTATCTATAAAAATACATATGTAATATGAATATGTAATATGTTAAATATGTACGCACAAACATATTTTAGTGTATTTTTTAGATGATAGGTAGATTAGAGAGAGAGTGTTATTCAGATTTGTTGATGCATTTATTTTATTGAGCTGATTTATCAACACATTCACATTAAAGATGGATAGAGTCATGCTGAGTGATGCTGAGATTATCCATAAATATACATAAATATCCATAAATCTAAAAACGCTTGACTCATTTTTAGTCTTTCATGACACTTCAGAGATCTTGTTTAGGTGGTGAATATCTTTCATTCTCTGAAAAAAAAGAAAAGCTTTCAGTCTAGTGCTGTTCAATGATTAATAGCGATTCAGAAAAGTTTTTGTTTACAAAAGTAGTGTATGTGTATTCTGTATATTTACGTCTATATAAATACACACATACAGTGTATATTTAAAAAATACATGTATTTATATGTATATATTTACTATAATTGATACTATATGTAAATATACTTAATATTATTTAATATTTTTAACATTATATTTAATTGTCATCACAGCATTGTTTTTTTTAAATACATGCATGTGTTTGTATTTATATAGAAGTAATAAATATAAACAGTATACACATAATGTAAACAAAACTTTTATTTTTACATTTGACAGCACTAATTCAATCCTTTAATTTGTATTTAATATTAATTTGCAGAGACAAGTTTTAGAACAAACTAGATGTGTTTTGTATCTTAACATAGTAGTTTGAATGATTAGATCAGTTCAGATGTTGTGTCCAGAGTTCGAAACCCGACTTGAATACCTTTCCCGATCCCACCCCCCTCCTTCTCTCCCGCTTCACTTCCTGTCAGCTCTGATCTGTCGTATTATAATACAAAAAAATAAATAAAAATAGAAATTGGCTGTCATCCAATCAATGCTGGTATTTGTAACAATCTACTCACATTACCTTTTCTTGAAAAGCTCGCTTTAGCACAGCAAGCTTCCACAAATGACTTACAGGGCTTGTTTTCAGGCAGTACCATTAGTCACTCGTCAAATGGAGATAACAAATTAAGAGCCGTTTACACCCTTGGCATCTGCTTGAGTTTATGTTCGCTGGTTACTATGGAAACGCTCTTTCCCAAACTCCCCGACTGACCTTTCTTTGCGATCGTTGACTGACAGCAGGAATGTAGGTGTGTTTGCTGAACTTGAGAGCTTTTTGGACCAAAGCTTATGTCTGCGGATTGCGAGTACCTGTCGCTACATGCCCTGGTAGTTTGACGAACAGGTCGTTCCTGGATCGTGACTGTTTTCTGTAGCTGTGAGTTCTTTGTATTTTAAGCCCGGAAGGCTTTACCTTCCTTCACCTGCCCACAAAGTGCCAGACTCTCCTTACAGGTCTCCTCCGAAGGAATTCAGATGACTTCTCGGCCTTGGGGTCGTGACGGCTGGGTTTCAGTAGCAATATCTCATGAGGTCACTTCAAAGGGTACCGAGCCAGAAAATTGGGAATCATAGGAAGCTCGAGAGAATCCACATCTGTGCGCTATAAAGGATTTCCTTTTTGGTTTAAGAGTACGAAAGAGACACCTGGAGATATGCATTTTGTATATTAATTTAGGCTTTAAAATGTCTATTGATTTCTAAGTCAAGTCATCTTTATTAATATAGCGCATTTAACAATTAAGATCGTGTCAAACCACTTTTACAGTATCTAAACAGTGTGTCAGTTAGGACTGCACAATTAATCAAATTTCATCAACACTTTACAATACGGTGTCATTTGTTAACATTAATGTATTAACTAACATGAACAAACTATTAACAATGCATTTATTACACTGTGTTAATCTTTGTTAATGTTAGTTAATGAAAATACAGTTGTTCGTTGTTAGTTCATGTTAGTTCACAGTGCGTTAACTGATGTTAAATGCCGAAATTACCATTAACTAAGATTAATAAATGTTGTAAAATTATTGTTCATTTATTAATGTCGTTAAACAATGTTAACTAATGAACCCTATTGTAAAGTGTTACCCAAATTTCCAATCGCAGGTACAATTACGTAACCGTTTCTGTGTGATTAAGATCTTAAGGGTTTTTGCATTGCTTTAATTAGTTCTTTTAGTTTGGCATTATAATACTGTGCGTGCTTTGACTTTTATATTTAAAGAAGAAACCAATCCGATGTATAGCTCACATATTGCTATAGAAAAGCGCTAGGTTTTTCAGTTGTTTTCAGCTCGTTTATTTTCATCTCAAAATATGCCTTGCGGTTGCGTCAAGCGGTGGTGTGAACATCATTCAATGTAAATGATGATTTTTGTCATAATCATGCAGCCCTAGTGTCAATAATGTAAAATCGCAAGATTAAGCACTGAATTTTCAGGTTGAGGGATTTATTATTGACTTCAGTGATATCGTCGTCCAGCTCAGCTCAGTTCAAATATCTGTGCAATGAAGTCGATGATCCCTTAAATTAAGTGTCCCAAACTAAGAAAGCCAAAGGCTACGCAACTCCATAAAAGCCCAACTGGGCCTGAAATCACAAACTTCTAGACCTTCTCCCTCGTGATTTGCCGTCTTTTAAAACTCCGAGTCATATTTTCTTCATCTTGATGACGGTAAAGTTCGCCTCAGCTCCCATATGACACGAAAAGCGCTTTGTTTGCAATTCAAATTAAAGCGCAACATCAGTTTTTTTTCTTTTTTACCGCATCAGTGAGAAATTCCCATTCAGATACCGCAGTATTTATTTGATACCTGCCTCATTGAGTTTAGATCACGTGTAGCCAGTTTTCAGCTGACATGCGAAGTCTAATAACTTTGATTTGTTTTGACTCGAAACGTCTTTGGGGAAAAATGGTAATACGCCGTCCCGTGGGATCGCGAGGAGCGGTTGTCATGTCGGGATGTGTTCGCCTGTTGGCGTACGTCCACTTCTCCGCGGATCTGTGTGTGCGTGAGCGCGGATGGAGGTTGAAAACGCCTGGTTTCATCAGGGCATGTTGCTGAGCGCAGCAGGAAGAATCTCATCTGAGTCACTTCAGCAGTTTGTTGAGTGCGAAGGGAGGGCGAGGCGTCAAGTTTAAATGAAGGACGGAAGAAAACACCTCCTGACTTGCCATGCGTTACGCTTAGCACGCCGTGTTCTCACCGTCACATACGGAGCGAATGAGATTCTTTTGGGTACCATGCATGGAAAGATTCGCTCGCAAGTGGGTTCGTTTTTCTCACTGTCCCTTAAATCCACAAAGGCTTTTTTCTTCTCCTCCCTGACACTTTGAATAGTAATTTTGATTAGATTGGACAAGAGCAGCGGAGTGAAAAATGAACCAAACAATGCTGTGCTACAGACCTCTGTGGTGCTTTAAACAAGGCTGCCCGTGTGCCCGCTGTGATGATGTAACGGCTGTACAACAGATAGTGTGTGTGTGTGTGTGTGTGTGTGTGTGTGTGTGTGTGTGTGTGTGTGAGGCACGGAAGTGGGCAGGATTTTCTGGACCAGTGAGATTTGTGTTTTCGGGGTCATGTCGATTCATGTAGCCAACATGACAAACATGATTTTAACTATTTAATAATTGTTGACAATTTTAAGCCCGTGATCATAATGACATAATTTTCATTTACAGTAGGTACTGTTTTTGAAGGCTGTGTTGTGAGGACCAGGAAGGACACTGATTACTTCCTTTATTTTTTTTAAGTGGCAAGTGAATTATCAGTGAATGCATTCAAAAATAAATAAATGAAATTTAGAAATCAATTGACTTATTTAAATAATAAATAAATAAATCGTTGGCAATATTTAAATGCAATTTAATGAATTGCTTTACTTTTGCTGATGATCTATTTGTTTTAAAAACAATATTTTATTTTATTTATTCAGTTTAAGTATTTAAATTTGTCTGTTTGAAAAGCTATTTATATTTTTATGTTAATTCATTTATAATTACTTCAGTTTCCTTCAGTGTATGTATTCAAAATTAAAAAAAAAAAAGGAAAATGAAAAAAGCATTTTTTTGACAAACAAATAGAACTGAATACGTCATTTAATTATATAATTAAATATAAATTATTAATTTAAACATTTAAAAATATTTTTCGGAAAACGGAACTATTCAAAAAATCCGTAAAATTCCTAGTCGGTGGCCTTAAGGATCGTTATAGGCGTAGAAGTGATGTATAATGTTGGCTGAAATGAAAGAAATCTTGGCTTACTAAAGTTTTCTGTCTGTTCCCTTCCAGATTCCTTCGTTAACAGTCAGGAATGGACACTGAGTCGATCAGTACCAGAGCTCAAAGTGGTGAGTGATCTTCCCAACCCTTTATCTCTTAACATTATGCGGAACAGTAGATCCTGACATGAATTTATTCAGCAAGCAGTGAGATGTCAGTCAGTCTCTGTAATGATATTTCTGCTCGTGTCACTCTCGAGTTATTCTGCTGAAGTTCCCTCAGACTAGCCACCAGTCAGAAAATACAGAATTCAATGATGCTTCATACACAACATCACTGCCTGGAATAGCTCAATTTATGATATATTATTTTGTCCACTCTATATGTAATTATATTATATATAATATAATTACACATGCCATAGTACTAGTATCAGTATCAGAATAATCCAACTCCAGAATCATAACTGTCCCGTTTAAAGTACACCTTCATTCTTATTATGAGGCAACGCGATGAAACCGTACGCTCATCAAGCTTTTACATCCAGTCTTCTCCTAATGAAGTTTCTGTCCTCCTCTTTGTTCTCGAGGCCTGCGGTAACAAACTGCTCGTGTGGGCCTTTATTACGGGTAAGACTGTTAGCGTTTGAACCTTGTTAGCAGCACACAGCACCCTCTGATGAACCCGAGCGCTGCTCGGTATGAGCCTCCGGTTGTTTCAGTGATGACGGAGGAGGATGTTTGGGGTTTTGGGAAAAGAATGGACAGAGTTTTTCCATTTCCGTGACGAAAGCAGCGTTCGGGGCTCTTTTGAAGGTCAGCTTGGTCCTGGTCAAGAGCTGGTGTTAGCAGCTGTTTAATGCATTCAGATTTTGATTTAATTACTGTGATGATGCTGTATAATTTCGATTTTTTTAAATCTTATATTTACACGTTTATAACTGGTCGGGTGTCTTTAGCCATAATTACGGTAAACATTGGGTTAATATATTAACTGGTGCTGTCAAACAATTCATCGTGATTAATTGCATCCCAAATAACAGTTTTTGTTTACATAATATAAGTGTGCACTCTGCATATTTATATATATATATATATATATATATATATATATATATATATATATATATATATATATATATATATGATAGAAGACTGTATGTATTTTGAAAATACATAATTAAGATACACAGTACAATTAGTCACGATTAATCTTTTGACAGCACTGTTAACTAAAATATAAAAACAATAATTTTCTGTTATAATAATAATAATTAGTAGTATTACTAAGTGTCATTTATTTTATTTTTATATTTAATAATTAATAATAATAATAATCAATACTTATTGTTATTATTGTGATCATTATATATTTTGTTGATTTAATTATTGACATTATATTGTAATATATTATATCAAATAATATCAAATAGACCTTTTTTAAATAATATTTACACTTTATTTAATTAAATTTAACTGCCATGATTAAAGTAGAAATATGACAAATATTATTTGCTGTTAATAATAATTAGTATTAGTATTATTTAATTTCTATAATATTTTTTTTTTTTTTTTTTGGTTAATTGCATACATGCATATTGATTGTGTTTATTTAATTTTTGGCAGTATAATGGTATAATTTAGCTGCCAGACCACTTCAATGAAATTAAAAAGTGTAAATATAAGATTAAGAAAATGATTGGCGGCTTTGATATCGTACGCTATAAAGGCCGTGATTAAATCGTAATGTAGATGCATTAAACAAATGCTATTAAATGAAAAAGTGTTTTTTGTTATTGACATTTCTAGCGATTATTAATGCCTCATCGTTTAAATGTTGGTTCATCCGAGCTGACAGTCAAATGAGCAAAAATAATAAACCTCATCCAACATTCGAAGTTCGGGGGAGTTTGAATTCTTCACTTCGCCGTTCCTCTTGGGTATTTGTTAGAGGAAGTCCTTCATCGTCAGTGTCTGAGGAGAAAGACGGGAACGTCGTTCAGTAGACCGACAGGCAGGTGCGAGGAAACTCCTGAAAGTTACTTCCTCCACGCTTCACGTGCCGTTTGACGACGGAAGGGATCTCGACTCGTTAGAAGGAAATCCTGGATGCGCAGCGGATGTCCTCCATCTGTTCGTAGTGAATCGCTGATGAAAACCCTTACGTTTCATTAGTAATTTAATATTGATTATTTTCCAGACAGTCTTTTGTTTTCTCTTCGGTTGGCTTTTTTTTTTTATGCTGCCAAAAGCTGTTGTTTGCCGCTCCGTCTCATGTCTGTTTCTGCATGCAGGGCATCGTGGGAAACCTGTCCAGCGGGAAGTCGGCGTTAGTTCATCGGTATCTGACAGGAACATATGTCCAGGAGGAGTCGCCCGAGGGTGAGTGAGCCGAGGGGAGGGTGTGTTTGTCAGGGTTAGGCACCCAACAAGACCTCCTGTCGCCGAGCAGACTTTGCAGGCCATGAATGTTCAGCGTCTCTGTACTGCCTTTATTTAATTCATTTTAAAAATCATTTGAAATAAATGGTTTTGGCACTGAGGTTAAAAGTCAAACTTTAGACTAGTGCTGTAAATGTTTAATCGTATCCCAAAAAAAAAAAAAAAAATTATATGCATTTTTATGCATTTATATACATGAATATTTATTATGTCTATATAAATACACACATACTATATATATATATATATATATATATATATATATATATATATATATATATATATATATATTTTTTTTTTTTTTTTTTTTTTTGAAATATTTGCGTTTAGCAATATTTTGAAATATAATGAAATTTGCTATTTGCTATAATATATAAATTTCTAATTAAAAAGTGTATGTGTGTGTGTGTGTGTGTGTGTGTGTGTGTGTGTGTGTGTGTGTGTGTGTGTGTGTGTGTGTGTGTGTGTGTGATATACATATATATTTATATACACAGTATGTATTTTGAAAATATAGTGTATTTTAAATGTATATTTATATTCATAGTATTTAAATTTAATATATAAACATAACATATTTTCTTAAATGTATACCAAAACTTTTATTTTGGAATGCGCTTAATTGTTTGACAGCACAACTTTAGACACGTGTTTCAGTTAAGATCTTTATATTTGCCTTAATACATTACCTTTCAAAAGTTTGGGTCAGCGACATTCAGAAGATTTTTTTTTTTTTTTTTCAGCAAGGTTGCATTAAATTGAAGTGACACTAAAGACATTCACATTTCAAATAAATGCTGTTCTCTTGAACTTTCTTTTCATTAAAGAATCCTGAAAATGCATGAAAGTTTCCACAAAAATATGAAGCTTTTTTCAACATTGATAATAATCAGTAATGTTCAGATCAACATATTAGAATAATTTCTGAAGGATCATGTGACACTGACAACTGAAGATTCAGTTTTGGGTCACTTGATTAAGTTACATTTTCTAATATATTTAAAAAAGTTATATTTTCTAATATATTTACAAATATATTTTTCACAGTATTTTTGTTTGTAATGCATTTTGATCAAATAAATTCTGCCTTGGTGAGCATATAAACAACTTCTTTTAAACGTATTTCAAAATAACACTCACCCCTGAATTTTAAACAGTTGCATATTAATTTAAATAAATATTCTGGGTTCAATGCATGTGCATAATTAAGTCTTTGAGTTCCTCTTTTTGTAATGGCAAAGAGAAACTGTGTTTTTGCTAATGCGCTTACGCAAGAAGCCTATGGGGCAAGATTTACCTTCAAATCAATGATAAAACACCGTAAAGCAAACATAATATGTCTTAACATGAGTCTAGTATGATACAATCACTTACTAGCCTTTCCTGAGTAAGTTACGCTCAGTTTTATCATATTAAGCCAGTAAATAAAACCGTAAGGTTATAGGTTGTATTTTATATTTGTATTGATTTAATGTAAAGAAATTTGCATTTGTAAAGTAGTTCCACCGCTAAAGGAATGCTTTAGGATTCATATTGTATTGTTTTAGTAAGAGAGAGTGAAGATAATGAAAAAATGTAGACAATATCTTCAAGCTCGCATTGAACCCAGCTCCAGTGCTTAAAACGAGGTGAAATGTGGAGTGTTCTTTCTCGGGGTTTTGTGGGATGCCTGTAAGCTCGTTGTGTCTCTCATGAAGGAAGACGGCGCTCAGGAGCCTGTCGTGACTTGTTTTGAACTGGGCTTTTGCACTTCGGTCTCATTTAGTCAGATCCTCTGACTTCCATGTGGAATAATGCTCATTTCTAATGCAGGGAGAAAAATGAAAATCAATAAATCGCTGTGGGATTCATGAGACTGGTTTTAACATACCGAACTTCAGAAACTACGCTTTAGGATATTCATTCTTTTTATAATAGAAAATGCTACAACATTCAGGAACCGTGCATTAGAGAACAGAAATTCTGCCACGAGTTATTTTCATTGATTTATATTCATTCATTATTAAAGATAAATGCCAGTCATTTTCTGTAATAAAGCCTTGTGTCCTGACGTATCTTCGAAAAAAGGCTATAATGGTACCATGATATCTAGTGATAAATCAGTGGGTTTATAAAAGATACATTGCTATTTAAAAGCTTGGGGTTGCTCAAGAAGTCTCTAATGCTCACCAATGCTATGTTTATTGGATCGAAAAAAAGCAATGTTTTGAAATATAATTGTATAACTGTTTTTTATTATATGATTTTTTTTTTTTTATCAGTGTTAAAAGAGTTGGGGTGCTATTTTATTTTTTATTTAATGGAAATACTTCTTAAGGTTGTTTTTGTTGCATTGTTTTGATTAAAAATATATATATATATATATATATATATATATATATATATATATATAATATATTATAAATAGTTGTGTATTTTTTTTATTAGTAATATTCCAGTGCATATATATGAAAGTAACTTGGTATTAATATCTGAGACCCCCACTTTATTATTAACCACTGAATTATTACTATATTCTTTCACAATAAACCATCCTCAAAGAATACCATTATAGTACTATGGCACATGTCCAAAGAGCCATAGTTATATCCATAGACTGCAAGTAATGTAGACGTTTACTCATTGCTCTTTCCTGTTAAGTCTGATACTGTATTGTTGTTATATTCTCATATTTTGGCAGGAAAACAATAGCATTGGACAAGTGATTAATGCAGCTGTGATTGCCACAGCGTAAAGTGTTTGCAGACGTTCCCAGGTTTATTAAGCGACACTTGATTGAAAATGACCTTAATTTGTAGTCTGTCGCTGCCTCCTGCTCAGACGAAGCTCTGAGTTCCACGCCGATGCTCCGCCTCTACGATTGCTCGGTTGTTGCCATGGCAACAGAGGGTCAGGCAGCCTGGCCAAGCATGTCATCAATCCTCTGCGTTTACTTTTGAGTGATGGCGGAGAGATTAAATGTTTATGCCCTCTTGGCACCAGCTGCCCCTTTGAAATCTAAATTAGAGATTAGAATCAGATCCACGGATTCCTGAAGACCCAAACCAGGGCTGAGTTTCAGAAGCGTCGCGAGCAGTCTCGTACGCCTTTTGCTGGCGACGGTGAGACTTGGAACCTTATTGTCCTTTTCTTTTTAGCCTTTGCAGCAAAAACATCTACTTTGCACAGCTTTCTGCCAAACGTCTGAATGAGCAGGAAACTTTGGTGAAGGCATTTTTGTTCTGTCCTATCTTGACGTGTTCAGACATGCCCTTTCTGGCTCCGATGCAATTATCTCCTACTTTAAAAGCTTCAGTGAACGCGCTAGGAAAAAAAAAGCTGTTAAATTCAATTCATTTCAGTTAAACAGCCATTTTTAGTGGTGCTACTTAGTGTAAGCATTATTGTTTTTATTTTAGAGTTAGAAATTTGAACTAGTTGATTCCTATAATCTTTACGATTGCGATTTTCACCGATTTCAGCTTGTTTTGCATGAAAGCATCACTTGCGTTTTCTTTAGTAAATTAGCTATTTTTGTAATGTGCGATATTTACTTTTTTGCTAACAATAATTACATTTTATTTTGCTTAATGCTTTTTTTATGCTGCAACCGTGGTCGGTTTAGGCCTGTCATGGATAAATAAATATGACGCTGATTGGCAAACGGCTGATTCATTATGAATTAATCATTGAATTACTGACTCGAACGATTCATTCAAAAACAGATTCACTCAAGAATGAAGCACCACGGTGTTGCTACATTTTTAATACAACTCCAGTTGTGTTTGTCTGAAAGAAAGTCATATACACCTAGCATGGCTTGGAGTTAAACATTATCATGGGGTAAGTTTCATTTTTGGTGAACCAATAATGAAACTTTTTTCATATAGTGCCAAAAGCAGATGAAAATTAGCAACCATTGACTAAATCATGCACATTTTACATATTGTATATGCATTGAGCCTGATTACATTAGAGAATGAGAAATATTCATTCTATAAAAAAACCAAAAGCCCTTACAAGCAAATTTTTGCTACGAGAACTTGAATGATATTGTCTTTTGACAGGCTTCATCGATCAGTGAATGCGTTTGGCCTCTCAAGATGCGTTTTAGTTTGTTTTTTGAATAGCGAGTGGCACTCGATAATGACCGTTTGCATATTGTTAAAACAGCAGTAGACTATAACCCCTGTTGTGCATATTAATTATGCATGCAGGTGTATTCGCACCAGCCACGCTGGATCGTTCACTTTCTCCTTTTAAAGCAAACTATGCTGAAATCTTACACTTAGTGCATTTTTAAGCTCAAGGGAGGCATTGACGAAATAAAAATAGCTTTGGAGACAGGTGAACTAATTAAATGTGTAGTGTTCTTGGCGTAATGGCTTTATGGATAATATCTCTCGGTCGATATGAGGTCACTGGTTGAAACCTCCATGTAGGGTCATGTTGTGTTTCGTTCTGCTATTATTAATGTCCCTCACTGCTCCATCGAGCTGCACTTCAGTGCCCTCAGCGAACCTCTTAATGGCAATTTACTCCAGGGGTCACTGAACTTGGAAGTAAGGATTTGCTACGTGCTATGAACTTGTGCAGTTTTTCGTCATACACTGTGCAACAAGCATTCAATCGTTATATCCAATAGGAAGCGCTCAGAAGTGTCATCACGCATTTCCCAGAACATAGCATGCACTGAATGAAGTGAACTGCTTTTTGTAGTGAAGTAGCATGTATTATGCTACGTTGTCACATTTTCTCATCGCGTTGCATGTCAAGGGCGTTCAGCTCTAATTGCGCTGCATTTTTTTATTCGATTTTGTGTCTTCTATCTTTAATTTTTGGCAGTCGTGTCAATCAAAACATGTTTCAAAATAGTCACTCCAATGACTTCATGTTTATTCATCACACTGGAAACGGAAAGTCAAGATAGGTTTGTTGCGTTTTGCACAAATTAGTCCCCTCATGAACAATGTTCGCATAAAGCAGTTCAGTCTATATTGTGTTTAATAATGTATTTAATTGTTAATTAAATTTGAATTACATACACATATCATAATGTCAGCTAACAGTGTTATATAATCTCTGTACCTTGCCACTGTAGCTTTCTGTGGCTTTCAATGGCTCCTTATTTAAATTCCTAACACTTCCAGGTAAAGTTCAACCAGATCGAGCCCCTTTCCTCTCCAGGCTGCTCATATATTCTACACATTGCCCTGCCTTCTTCACCTGTCATAATCCGTGAAGATCTCAACCTTCCTCCTTTGTCCTCCTAGAAGATTACCGTAAGGCAAGTTTCATTCGGGTTCCACAAACTTTCCTGCTATAAAAAAGTGCAATTTAATTTGAGAGAATCTCAATGGCATCAAAGTTCCATCAGCCTTCAGCGCCAGCGGCTTCGAAGGCAGGGAAAAAAACACATCTGTTGAGCGGGGAATAAATGAAGGGTGAAAAATCAAAGTCTCAGGCTCTCATCTTGCTGCTGGTGTCGAAATAGCTCAGATTTCGGATAAGGCTTGCCTAATTTCATTTGTAGGCTGATATTTCTTTTTTTATCAGTGTGTTAACAGAGATTCCCATGTTTCCGTGTGCTGTATAATGAAGCAGGAGCGATGGGCGGCATTCTGCCGGGTTCAATCATTAGTCATGTTTAGACATGCAAACACATTCATCCCAAACACTCATTTACACGCTTGCTAACTCATTCGCTCCGTCTCTTTTTCTCCATCCCTTGTCCAACACTTTGCAACTGCCAGAAGGTATGCGTAAACTGAAAATGGGAAACGTTTGTGCGATCAGATCGACGGGGCTGGAGGGGGTTCCTCTGGGGTACATCATCGGTCCCTTAATCTTGATGGCGTCGACGTCAGTGGCTCACTGCCTGCTGGTAAATGAGCTTTAGGGAAACGGTGTAATTAATGTTATTCTGTGTTCTTGCAGGAGGGAGGTTTAAAAAGGAGATTGTGGTGGATGGACAGAGTTATCTCTTGCTGATCAGGGATGAAGGCGGCCCACCAGAACTGCAGGTAAGCCACAAGTTAAAAATTATGATTAATGACTTATCATAGCTTTATTTAAAGCCATAAAAGATGTTACATGAAATAAAATAATCTTTAACTAAATATACATTTACTAATATACATCACATACATAACGCTTTTTACTTCAGCTAGATGCCAAGACGACATTTCTCATTTTAATTTAGTATAACTTGGTGTGCTAAAATGACTAAAACTACTCAGTTTCAGTCATTTTAGTACTTAAAGTTGTTTTATTTCAAATTTTAGCTCGGTTTAAAATTCATTTTAAAGTATATTTAAATGATCAAAGGCAATTTTTCATCGTTTTAGTTAACAACAAACCTATAAACTATAGATAAATACTGTATAATATTGTATATAAAATCCCATATGATATCACGTATGATATAATGAAAATAATTGCGCGGTATAAAAATTGATGTTCATTATGAGACTTGCTAAAGATTGCATCTAACGCTATTCTTAATTGTGTAGTGTTTTTTGTAGATTAAAGTAAAGTAAGCATTTCATAACATCAAAGGTGAACTAAGTAGTGGGCTTTCACTGCATGGAAAAGAGCAGCAAGAACATTCTGGAAAAGCGGTTTTGGGTGAATTTTCATGCCATGTGAGGACGCCATACTGTAGAGTTTGTGGATTAAAAAAAAAAACAGTTTACGTATTTCCACATAAAGTACTAGTAATACCCCAAACACCTTAATTATCTTGTTCAATTTGCAGCTCGAGGGCTGTACGCTGACGCGGCGCTACAATAATTGATGATATCCGAGAAAGTGCGATTTTTCGCAACTTGAGAGAAGCAGAGAACTGTCCAAATAGCTGCTAAAATATTCCACAAATGTGTCACCCAGTCCTCGTTCCCTCAGCAGAGAGCGGGACGCAGGGCCGTGTCGATACGAACCGCTGTACTCGCCCCGTGGGGCCCATTTCAGGGTGGCCCTATTTTCACATTTCGCTGTGGCTCAGTGTAATTATAGTCTGATGGTTCTCACGGCGGCTTTCAGCCGTGGATGAGGACTGGCTTCCTGTGTGTTGAGGGAATGGGGATTTCGAGTGAAACTTTTCTGCCCGTGTAGCTCCTGGTGGAATAGCGGCGATAATTATTCTCCGTTAGTCTGTGTTCCGTTTAGCTGGTTTTATGGTAATGCGTAATTGATTAGAATGCAAATTACCACAAGAATTTGTAATGTGGCCCTTCAAATTTCAAGCAGACGTCAGTGAATGTGTCTCAGGGCTCCGAAACAATTCGAGTTACTGGTCGCGTAATTTAGCCATGATTACAATTATTCTCCTGCAGGAAATGGGAAACAAATAGAGGAATGGCTCACACGTAGGTTTTCGGTAAACTGCTAAAATCACTTAAAATTACTGAAATGTACCTGCCTACACTACAAAATATAACTAGTATATAACATGGTTCATCTTCTCAGTAGCTCTTCAGAGAGTGAGAGAGAGCTTGTTATATTTAATAAAAACGAAAAAAAAAAAAAAAAAAAAAAAAATATATATATATATATATATATATATATATATATATATATATATATATATATATATATAGTCGTGTAAAATAAATTATAAAGAATTACTATCAAAATAATACTAAAGTAATAGGAATATTTTACTATTTACCAGGGTATTAATAATATATATAAAAATATTTATTCAAATGTAATTTATCTTCATATACTACAATAACAATAAATAAATAAACAACAACAAAAAAACATTTAAAATTCAAAATTGCTCAAATTTGAACTGAAATTATCATGGAAAATATAAAAACATATATAAATAAATAAACACACAAAAACTTCAAAAAGTAAAAAAAACCTCAAATATAAATAAAAATATATTAAATATGTGTGTGTGTGTGTTTTATTATTGGTATGTATAAAATATTTATATTTTATATGCATTTAGTTTTTATTTCAAAATAAAAAAAAAACCTACTGAATCAAGATGTTTTAGAAATAAATGCACAAAATTGCTAACACTGTAACTCAAATTATAGTGAAAAAACTAAAAGATTAACAATATCAGTATAACATTATACAATATAATATATATTATTAAATGTGATAGCCGAATCAAAAGGTGTTGTTTAAAGATGCTGAGATTGTGTTTTTGTGGTGTTTCAGTTCGCTGCATGGGTGGATGCAGTGGTGTTCGTCTTCAGCTTGGAGGACGAGATCAGCTTCCAGACAGTTTATAACTACTTCCTGCGTCTTTCCAGCTACAGGAACACGGCAGAGGTTCCCATGGTGCTGGTGGGGACGCAGGGTGAGTCATAACACCATCACTGACTCTATTCTTCTACAGTAGAACACAGGATGCACCAAATCTGACGTGCACTTGTTTTTATTAAACCCGCCATGAAAGTCTCGCACTTAGTCATAGTCTAAAGGTGACAAAATGGTACATTTGTCTTGCTTTAACAAAGCAGCAGGATATGAAGTCTCATCTGCACTGAGCTGAAAGACTCTTTCTTACACATTTACCCAGTACTTCCATGCAAATTGCGCTTTGATGAGACACATAATTAACAATCATGTGCATGTAGACGCTTCACTGTCGTTATGTGCGCCGAGGAGCGAGTTTAAAGGAATAGTGCACCTGAAAATAATAATACGCTGTGATTTATGCCATCGTATGATTTCTAGATGCCATCAGCGCTGCCAACCCGAGAGTGATAGATGACGCCCGGGCTCGAAAACTGTCCAACGACCTGAAACGCTCCACGTATTACGAAACCTGCTCCACCTACGGTCTTAACGTCGAGAGAGTCTTTCAAGACGGTGAGATGCCTGACGTGTTGCTTTAAGTGTTTATTCTCAGGTGTGAGTTACTAACCTGGTTTGCAGGTAATATCTTCTTCTTCGTGACCTTTAGGTTTGACCTCTGTAAGTGTAGCACGTAGCTTGTCTTTTATATATAAATATGGATCCTTATTGGACTAAAGTACTTTGTTGTTCCTGATTATTTTTGGTAATATTTTTATTTGAATCCCGTATAAGCGTTAATAATTATTATATAAGTATTTTTGTAAAGAGATTGAAAGAAGGTTTTTTTTTGTTTTTTTTTTTGAAGAATAAATCTAACCCGTCCAAGCCGGTGGAATTTTAGCCATTTATTCAGAATTGCAGCAATTTATTCAAAAATGGATTTTTTATATGTTTTACCTAATAACAAAAATGATTTTCCATTTATAAATAAGATTTTTTTTTTATAAATGAATTTCCATTTATTATTATTATTATTATTGTTTTTTCTCGGTTAATATATTTTCACAATAATAATAATAAAATAATAAACAAAAATGCATTTAGACTGTAAACATAATAAAAACAGCAATAATTACAAAAGATTATTATTATTCTGTTAACAACAAAAATATTATTGTTGAATTTAGATTTAATAAGCGAAGATTTATTTCCAATAGCAATAATTATCACTGTTGTTATTAATATAAAATAATATATTATTATTATTATTATTTAGATATTATTTACTTAACTGATTTTTGCTTATTAAAAGCGTTTCATTTACACTGTATAAACATGAACGAAACTATATTAATAACAAGTATTATTATTGCTTTATTCATTTTTACTCTTGTGTTAATAACAAAAACAGTAATAATAATTATTATGCATAGTAATTTCCAGTAACAATAACTGTAATAATAATAATAATATTATAATAACATTCATAAAGCATGTTATGCTTTATTGTTGTAATGTAGTCTAATGACTATTTTTATGTCAAAAAAACTGATGACTGCAAATCAGTTCAAACATTCATTGCATGCTGGTTGGCATCATCATAAAACAAAACGAGTGATCTTTCTCTGTAAAGCTTGGAATCTTTAAATGCATAACCATAAAGGGAGTATTTCTTATTATATCCCTAGTTTCCTATATTATATTATAGGATGGCCGTGAGACTTTTATCTCCTCATCTGTGCACGAGAGCTGTGTTTTTCCAGCCTGTTTTTACGTCGCTGGCGTCTAGCGCTCCTGAAAACCAGCTGGAATATCACTGGCACTCCGAGTTCACTGATAGCGCTCTCTTCCGCCCACCGCCGTCATGTGGCATGAATGCACGGCAGAGTGAGCTACCCACACATCTCTTTTGTGTCCCTCTATCCGCCCGCTCGAGGTAGAGTGGTTTCGCGGCACCTAGAAATGCACATTACATAAGTATTTATCTGCTGTGGCCGCTCCGTATATCCGTCCCCCCGGTTCCAGCAGCTTTATTGCTCCGCAGCGTCGCAGTTTCCTCCGCGCTCTCCGATATCACAGTTGTCACGATGGATTTCTCTCGTCCCTGCCTTTATTGCAGGGGCGTTGACGGTTGCCGTTTGCTCCTGCGTGTAATTGCCTCCTCGGGGCTGCGTTTGAAATAATTAAAAGACAGAGGCGCGCTTGATGTCTGGAGCTCTTTGAAAACGCGGACAGATCCACACCGTCTCCACTTTGCTTTGTTTCGCACGAAATGTAAAAGTGAATAACGTCGAGTTGCTTGTTAAACGGCCGCAGGCACGCGCTTCGGTCTCCCGGGTTGCCAGGTCCATGCGGTAAATCCGCACAGAAACACCTCGCGGCCTTATGTGTGTGTCATTAGGACTGAGGAATTGTAACATTCTGTACAGAGGTTTTGAACGTCTCCCTACCGAAATAATAAGCATATAAATAAGCATAATAAGAATACAAAAGTTTTGGCAACGTTACGGGTTAAGTAGACAGCTTCTTTCTATAGCTCATTCTTTTTATAATCTTGCATAAAAATTTTGTTAATATTTCACACACACACACACACACACACACACACACACACACATATATATATATATATATATATATATATATATATATATATATATATATATATATATATATATATATATATATATATATATATATATATATATATATACATACTAGTGTTTTTGCTTGTTTATATTTAAGAAAAGTATGTTATGTTTATATATTAAATATATTTATATATAATATGAAATATAAAAATGTATTCTCTAAATATATACTGTATGTGTGTGTGTTTAAATATGCACAATAAATATACACAGTACACATACATATATTAAGCAAATAACAAAATGATTAATCATTATTAATCTTTAAATATTTTCAATTCATATTTAAACTAATATATTAATACTTTTGGACAAATACTTGCATGCTTGTCCCTATAACCCTATAATCAATATCTCTTGATATTCATGCTTGATCAAAACTACAGTAAACTTGTCAAATATTACTAACATTTTGAATTGACTGTTTTCTATTTAAATATGTTTTTTAAAATGTCATTTATTCCTGTGATTTTCAGCATCATTACTCCAGTCTTCAGTGTCACATGATCCTTCAGAAATCATTTTAATATGCTGATTAACAAATGTTTATTTTCTTTTTTTTTTCTTTTTTTTTAAGAAAACATGAAGAACAGCATTAGTTTAAAATGCTTATAAAGTTTTACTGTGACTTTTAATGCATGGACTTCATAGTTGTAATATTTCTGACGTGTGATTGCAGTTGCTCAGAAAGTGGTGGCGCTGAGGAAAAAACAGCAGCTTTCGATTGGTCCGTGTAAATCTCTGCCCAACTCTCCCAGCCACTCGTCAGTTCCGTCCGCGTCCATCCCCTCGGTACACATCAATCAGGTGAGTGTGAGCGTCCTCGGTCCTCTGTCCTGAGGCAGCTGGCATGCAAACTGAATCTCAACTGGCTGGTTGTTATTAAAGCACATATTTCTGTTCTGAAAGTTTACCGTGGTAGGCGTATTTTCTAGTTCGTTATTATTTTTACTGCAAAAAACTGTCATCAAAAATAAATACGATTACAAATAAAAATAGTTCATATAATAAAAATATTTCATGAATTAATATTTAAAACTGTACTTTCGCATTATGTTCGTGTGCGTAGTACAAGTTGGAGAATTGGGTTGGAGGAATAGGCCTTTATGAGCTAAAATAAACGATAAAAAATGTGCTGCATATGAAAAACTGAAAATCATGCTGATAATATTGTTCGCTGCTTCTCCTTTCCTACTCTTAATTGCTTTTCCCCAAATTTTCTATCTGTCTGTCCATCTGTCTGTCTGTCTGTCTGTCTGTCTATCTATCTATCTATCTATCTATCTATCTATCTATCTATCTATCTATCTATCTATCTCTATCTGTGTCTATCTGTCTGTCATTCTGTCTGTATCTATTTATCATCTGTCTGTCGTTCTATCTATCTATCTATCTATCTATCTATTTATCATCCGTCTGTCGTTCTTTTCTATCTATCTATCTATCTATCTATCTATCTATCTATCTATCTATCTATTTATCATCCGTCTGTCATTCTTTCTATCTATCTATCTATCTATCTATCTATCTCTCTATCTATCTCTCTATCTGTCATTCTGTCTGTCTATCTATCTATCTATATCTATCTATTTGTGTCTATCTGTCTGTATCTATTTATCATCCGTCTGTCATTCTTTCTATCTATCTATCTATCTATCTATCTATCTATCTATCTATATCTATCTATTTGTGTCTATCTGTCTGTATCTATTTATCATCCGTCTGTCATTCTTTCTATCTATCTATCTATCTATCTATCTATCTATCTATCTATCTATCTATCTATCTATCTATCTATCTATCTATCTATCTATCTATCTACCCCCATCCCCCCTCTGTTTGTTCCAGGCTGCTAATGGAGGAGGCGCGTTCAGCGATTACTCCTCCTCCGTTCCCTCCACCCCCAGCATAAGCCAGAGGGAGATGCGCATCGAGACGGTGGCCGCCTCCAACACTCCCACACCCATCCGCAAGCAGTCCAAACGGCGCTCCAACATCTTCACAGTAAGTATGAGGCAGCTAATGCAGAGCACCACGCACTCCCACTACTGAGAGTGCTGGACTTCCCCTGACTGCAGATCTCCCAGCAGCCCCTGCTGCTTTCAGACGGCCAGTGAGCTAGAGAGAAGCTGTTTCTAGGTCTGCAGTGAGTGGATCTGCCCTTAGGTCTCATCACCCCCTTCCCCTCAAACCCAGGGCAGTGGAGGGCAAAGCCAGAGAGCGTAATGCCATCTCTGACCACAAGAGGGAGGTACGGAGCTAAGTGTAACCGAATCCCTCCTGCCTCTGCTACCACAGAAGCGCATGACCACATGCTTTTTATAGCTACTTATTTCAGTAAACGCGGGGAGGCAAGCATTAAAATGACGAGAGATGTTTAGGACAAGGAAAGGCACTTCGATTTACGCTATTTTTTTTTCCCCCGCCATTTTGATTTGCCTCGTCCTTACATATATATATATATATATATATATATATATATATATATATATATATATATATATATATATATATTAAACACTGTAAATTTAAAAGCTTTACACCAAGGGAACCTAGCTTTTTATCTTCTCTGGATTTGAATACCTGCCCTCCCCGATACCGATGTTTTTCCCTGTGCCCTTCCTAATTTCACTGTGTCAATCAGCAAAATTCCCTAGCAAGCCCCGCCCCCTTCTCTTCTTTAACAGACATTCACCTAGCGTGTCTTTCCGCTGGAGCCAGACAGAGAGAGAGAGAGAGAGGCAGAGCCACACACACTGTACTAGCAACACCACCATCTCCAATCTAACCAATCAAGATCCACCCTTGTCCATTCAGCCAATCACCCTCCCCCAAATAACCAATCGAATTTGTCCACAACCCCACCCCACCCCCAAAGTCTCCTCCAATCAGAAGGATCCCGCGAGGTGATTGGCTGCGGCAGTGGCGGCTCTTGTGCTAGCGTCCCCTGTCCTGTTTCTCCCTCCCTCCCTGCTAGGTCGTGTCTAACCCCGTCCACGCGAGACACGACGCTCTGCCGGTGCGCGTAACGGAGCCGAAGCACGCCACCTACCCCGTCTGGGTGCCCGAGTGGCAGAGCGAACGGGAGTTTCAACTCATGACCTTCTGAGGAGCCGGACTTACGGTGTGGGCGGGAACAGGGGTGAGGGCGGGGAGGGAGAGTGGGAGGAGCCAAACCAAGAGGGAGGGGCCACGCAGCCTCTCGACGACGTTCAGAAGACGGCCGGGAGATCTGGATCGGCTACTAATTTCCCCTTTCGACGACATTTCTAACCAGTCATCTCATTGGCAATTGGATCATAATAGCCACTCCGAACGAAATTTTTAGAAATAGCATGCGAAAAATGAGGAAAGCCTTTGTTTTGTGTTTGCTAGCTGATCACCAGAGTTTTCGGCAGCTTTTTTCAAAGTCATAATACATATAATTTATGTTGGATATTATTTAATTGTTCCAAGTCAAGAGTGGCCTTATAATCATAGTCTTTTGGGTCATAGTGAAAGAGTAAATTTGTTACCACTAGTAGAGTAAAAGATATAAAAAAGGAGAAAAAGTATGTGTGTGTGTATGTATGTATGTATGTGTGTATATATATATATATATATATATATATATATATATATATATATATATATATATATATATATATATATATATATATATATATAAAACATATACACACTCACACATGCATATATATATACATACATACATATATATATATATATATATATATATATGTATATATATGTATTATATATATATATATATATATATATATATATATATATATATATATATATATATATATATATATACATACATAAGAGCCAGTGCCAATAAATTAAGGAAAGACTGAATAAAATGTTTTTGTTGCAATCAGTAACAACAAATTTTTTTCACACTAAATAAAAATAAAATATTTACGTTTTAAAGAAAGCCATAATTAAATATTTTGTTAAAAATGTTATTTAAAAAAAACAATAATTACTTTTTAAAAATAAATTAAAGCTCATGTAATTATTGAATAATATAAAAAGAACAGTTTGCCGATTTAGTAATATTTCCTGTCACCTCATAATTCATAACATTCTCTCACGAGCGTCATTTCATAAGTGTGTGTCTTTGCCACTAGATGTCAGCAGAGGACAGGAAACCAAGCACAGTGCTTCCATGATACTTAAAACGACCATTCAGAAATGTCTGTCATCGATCTAATGTGGCGTCTGTCTATTTCCATTCTGTGAGAGAACAGGAAGAGGGAAGGGGTTCATTTTTAATTTCTTACTTCTCGACACATCATCACTTTTTTTGCCCTGTAAAAAGCCAATAATCATACTACATCCGCCATCATCTCCAATGTAGATGTCTACGCATTTTTTCCCCCCCTTTGCAACCTTTCTGTCCACGCTCCCCGTGACCAAAGTGTTGAACTGTTTTTGTCGATATTTCCAGATTTGTTCTTCTGTTTCCAACCTTTCTTCAACTAAAAGGGCTTTCCAGCTTCTCCTCAATTAGACGAGCCCTTGGTGGTGGTGGTGGTGGTACGACCGCAATGCATTATGGGAGGGGGTCCTCAGTGAGGAGGAGCAAACAAGCGCTGCTTTATTCCCCCTAATAGCCCGCATTGCATCGTGGGTATCACCATGGCTTTCTTGGACGCTTGCCCCTTGGCAGCCATGGTTGAGTTTTAAAGGACATTTGGTTGGACAGAAAAAGACAGATTTCAAACTTGCGTTACACATGAACACACTGAACTGAATCCCAATCAGTCATTTTACCGCTAAATGTTCACCAACCCCCCCCGGACAATAGCCATCAACAACGCCCCAAAATTGCTTCGTAACTCAAACGGACAGAACGTAATTCCGAACACCTTTGCCAAGATATTCTCTGTTTCTCCTATTTATTGTCTTTCCTTTTGAGTTCTGTGTCTGATGGGTTAGTTTAGCCAGTCAGACTTCACACCGAACGCCACGAACCGCTTCCGGCGTCTCCGTCTCACCTTTATTAACCAGGCCGGCGGCTTTGTGAACCACGTCATACTGGAACGTGATGCTAGTCGAGGTCCCGATGCTGCACGGTCGGCCTAGCGCCGGATCCCTCAACCGGTAAAGACGTGAATCCGGAGAGGACATAGCTTTCTCGCTCGATAACGCCGACCGCCGTTCAACTGTGAAACTAACATGATGTCACACGACGCCCCGAGACGTCGCGTTGCGTTGTGATGCGTTTATAAAGCCGTTTCGTTTAGTTGATGCGGGTGGCGCGGGAGCGCGCGGATACGGTTTCCTCGCTCGCTGTGAAGTCTGAACCACATGAAGGCCTTCATAGACGTAGAGAAGCGTGACGGAAATGCACCGACTTGTATGAATGTAGTATCTATTTGTGACCCAGAGCCATTCTTTTTTTGTTTTTCGGTTGTTTTTGCTTATTCATTTTTTTTGATTTCATGACGATGTGCTAAGATGAACTGTTCCATGCGTTGCACACTGTTTCGTTTTTTTTATATCATTCAATAATGGACAAATATAGACTGCCGTATATCTTGTATTGAATTTGATTTCCAATGGTATTCTATAGAAAGTATATTCTATACATATATGAGATATATGAAACAGCGCCTCTTTAGTCAAACTCTCTCTTGTGGGAACTGCAATGTGTGGCTCTGCCTGTTGACTATTTCCACGTAAACCTGTGACTTGATTTGTATGGTGTCTGTATATATCCAAACGAAAAAAATAAACTGTTGAAAAATACACATTAGCCTAGTTTATTTGAGTCGATCATCAAACTTTATCTCTCACCATTTGCGAATGAGCGCCATAACGTTGTCTGTCGGGGTGTGAGTGAGCATTCACGTTGCATTGTGGGTCATTTCGTATGAGAGGACTAACGCTTGTTCTCTCCCCAATGCCGTTTCCAGACGCTGCCAAGCGAAGAAAGCCAGCGCCGAAATCGTGCACAAACTAATCTTTCTTTCCCTCGATTTTGCTTCGTTTTTGAAATGTCTGATCTAACATTAATTCTGATTTTTTTTTTACCTTTATTCTCGTCTGACCTGTGTATCGGATGTTTCAGCAGGTTGACGCTGTCAGAAAAAGATGCACCGTATTAACTCCCTCTCTTTTTCCCTCCCTCCTCTGCTAACCTTTTGTATACCAAACTGCATTTAATGTTGTTGTGTTGTTTGAATCTGACGCGCCTGTGGTTGGTAAAGCCACAGGGAGGCGCCAAAGATCGCAAAAGAGCTCTTGGGGGGGGGTTTAGTTCTGACTTCCTGTGTTTGGTTATTGGTCCAACTCGATATTTTCCGTTGTCGTTTCGTTCTGTGTGTCTGTCCTGGTCTGTGTAAATATATATCTCTATATACTGCACGTTCAATGTGCTGCTGTATGTTTGCACCGTTCTGCTTGCGCGTTTATTTGAGCCTCTTTCTTGCGATTTTATGTTGTCCCCCACCACACACACACACCGACACTCACTTCACACACACAAGCACACGCACTCTAGATTTAAGGCACAACTCACACACACACACACACACACACACCCTCCCCACCTCCATGTGCGTTCCCGGTTTGTTCCTTGCACTGACATCTTGTCTTGTTTCTTTGCAGTCACGGAAAGCCAGTGATCAGACAAAGAGCATTGAGAGTAAAACTGACAGTATAGGGAGTGGAAGGGCCATACCCATCAAACAGGTACGTCACCGCGTCCGTACGCTCACTATTTGAGGTAAGTACACTGTTATAGGATAAAACCGTAGCCCGGTTAAGAGGATCACTCAGATGTCGGTATCCTAAGGGTTTTTGTGTGCATGAAATGTGTGTGTGTGTGTGTCAGAATGCAAACTTTTAGGATTGTTTCAGGCTTTCTCAGTCAGTTTCTTTGTGCGACCAACAGATGTCAGTGTAACACAGTTGAACTTGCTGGCCCTTGTCGTAACGTGGTAGATAATAAGCAGTTTGCTGAATTATATGTATATTATTTTAGTTCTTCCGTATATTGCAGTTATTTCTGTGATATTCACATCACAACAATTTTGCAACCAACAACACAATCACTTTTTTGTCTATCACTTTCAAAATGTAAAAATTGGTACTCCGTTTTTAGCGTTTTTAATCTTTTTTCTTACGTAGTATATTTTTTAGTTTTTATGTTGACAAATTGGTAAGATATATAATATATATACTATAGTTTATTTATTCATTTATTTTAATAATTGTCTTTTTTGCAACATTTGTGTTTGGTGCATTTGAGTGCATGCTTGTTTTTCTATAATCTATGAAACCGTGTCCTTTGAAAATTCACTGTAATATTATTTCAGTTAATATTGTAATATTCTTTTTTCATTGATTGTGATTTAGAACTGGAATTTCATATTATTGTGTTATCTGTTAATGTACAGAAACTTTTGAAAATCACAAGAATTTTTCAAATATTATTATTTATTTATTTATTTATTTATTATTTTCGGCATTAGCCTATTTTTTTGCATTGCACGGGTCCGAACGGAAATGAAATTCCGTTTAGCGAAGCCCTCTGACGCCAGAAAGCGCTAACGTGGTTTCGAAAGGATTCGTCGTGCTAATTAGCGCTATCTCTTGACGGAGTAGCTGTCAAATATTTATTTTTCTTTAGCGGAGTTGTCCGTTCATTTGTTCTTTTTTGAGCCTCTGATTCAATTTTCAAATTAACCCTAGCCTTAACCTTTAACCCCTGCCAGAGATTAGCGTTGTCCCATTGAGCAGACGTCACCCCTGTGACAAGCGTCACATGCAACCTCTGACTTTAAGCAAATCTGGTTGCCCACAGTAGTTTACACATGTTTATAGTACACAAAAAAGGGATTTGAGTAGTCATTAAGCTCCGATATAGTAGTTTCCGAATAGCAGTTTAGAAATCGTTTACAAATAGCATTTTGGAATTAGTTTATGAGAGTCATATAGAAACAGTTTCAGTATAGTATGTTCAGATACGTAAAGTAGGATACCGAGGCGGTTTCAAAACAGTACTTTCTAAATAAGATAGTTTATAAACAGTTTATAACACCGGTTTAGAAGTAGTTTTCATGGGGCAGTTTAGAAATAGTTTCCAAATAAAATAGGTGGTTTAAATAAAGTGCTTTTCTTGTCAAGCAGCAGTTCAGAGATATATAAGGTAGTTATAAAATAAGGTAGTTTAAACAAAATGATTTACAAAAGTACAAGTGATAGTATATAAATTAGTGGTTTAAAAATAAGGTTGATATTTTGCAAGCGTTTACAGAAAGTAGGTTATAGGCGGAGTAATTTAGAAACCGTTTATTAAATTAATTTTGTAATTAAGTGTAAAAAAAAAAAACTAATAAATTGGGTGGAAAGTAACTTCCATGAGGCACTTTTCTGATTAACCGAAGACCTGAAAAGTAAATGTTTTTTTTAATTTTTATAAGCAGTCAGGTGTATAGGAATCACAGCATTAAGATGACTCTCACAGTTAACATATCACACGTCCATCTCCTCTCAGTCAACCTCCTTTACTTTACCTCCATTGTACATCAATTACACTCCAGCTTTAAAGATTATCCCTTTAAGAGCCGTCATTGTAATCTGTTTGTCTGTAGTGAAGAGTCACAGAGAGGGGGGGGACGCCGGCCATGCTGGGATACCTTTGAATGGAGCTGATTGCCCGGCCAGTCAAATGCACAGTCAGGAAGATCAAAGTGCCATGGGAGTATAATTACCTCCCACTGGGCAAATTACACACCGTGGACCCCCCCTCACACCCCTCCCAATCAGTAAAAATGGTAAATAAGGACAACAATGGCAGTGATGGCTCAGGGGTGACACAGAGAGACTGTCAACACAAGGCTTTTGTGTCTAATCCCAGTCAGTTCCTCTTTCTTTCCCCCTCCGCTGACCGCTGAAGATAGACCGCAGGGACTCTGTGTGTCTGTAGGTTTAGGAGATAGAGGACAGACAGGTGCGTGGACAGTTGTGTGTTTATGTTGGCTAGTGGGAATGTAGGTCTTGGTTTATATAAAAAAAAAAAAAAAAAGGAGCCTAATTAATGTAATGTAAACAGACTTTTGTTTTGACGTTACATTCTCCACCTATTTATTTATTTTATATATATATATATATATATATATATATATATATATATATATATATATATATATAAAAGCATTATATATATTATATATTATTTTTTACATTTAGATTTAAGTGTGTTAATATATTATTATATTTCAATTATTTTATTTGAATTCCCAAGGTGTTTGTCATTGAGATTTCTATTACCATGTTCTAATATTTTATATTCTGTTATTTTATATTATTATAATTTACTGTAGTTTAATTTAAAGTATACATTTTTTTAACTATAAATATATTTTCTGCTTATTTACATCCATTTTTTAAATTATTTTATGTTCAAAATGAACCGTAATGCAATTTATTTAAATTTGTTTGCGCTTTTATTCTCATAATTTACTGAAATGCAATTAAGTATTTACATATACAGTACATGTATTTAAATCACATTTTCTATACTCAAACTTAACTGTAATTTAGTTCATTTCAACAAACACTACCATGATTAATAATTCTTTTAATGTATAGATTTATTAAACTGTGTGTTTATTTCAATCCAAACACCACCGTGATTTCTGATTATTTTAAAGCATGCATTAAACTAAATACATTGTTTTTATTTAGATTTATAGAAAATTAAAGCTGAAGTTAAATAAAAAATGCTTAACGCTAATCTCTTACAAAAAAGTACAGCGATGAAGCTGCCGTAAACTGATGATATTAGACTGAAATATGGCACTTTATGTTGATTTGTGATGTTTCGATTAAACACAGCCTTCAAATAATAGATTCAAATAATCATGAAGTTAAATAAATCATTGCATTTCATGTTAACCTGGTACTTTTTATAAGGAACAGGCTGAATGCGTTTTAATGATTTCAGAAGTAATGTGTAATATCTGAATTATTAAAGTATATTGAGTTCATTTGTCAAGTTCTACAAATCCACCCTTTACAGATGGCCTTATTCTTTTTATTGCTGCCAGACGTTCATATTTCTCTGCTTTAGCATTGATCTGTTTCGGCACTGTGGGGCGTGATTTCTCCGATCATGTTTATGCATCCATGACTGTTTTGTGTACAAACACAGAGGCCGTTGTCAGAAGAGGTCAAACCGATAGCACTTCTGTAGAAACACGGGCATTATTGAACTAATAATGAAAGAGCGGTTCAGCTGACAGATGACTGCTGCTTCGCAAACGACAGTTATGGTATAATGTTCGTGATATATTGTGAACATCAAATACAGGCAAGAATACTAGTTTGACCAAAGCACTCAGACACCATCTTTCTGTACAGTGTTTCTGTAGGATTGTTCGATCAGAGCTGGATTATTATTGTGTACGTGGGAAGATGACTATATTTGTTTACTTCATTTTTTTATGTATCACTTTAATGTTATTTTAATTTGTAGATATCTGAAATAAACTAATTTGTAGATATCTGAAATAAACTTTATTACATGTATTTATTTTTTTAATGCATTTTCCAAACAGTTGTTTGATATTTGACTTTTATATATATATATATATATATATATATATATATATATATATATATATATATATATATATATATATATGACTTATTTAATATACACACATATATATATAATTTATTTATTTATTTTATTTATTTTTTTTTTTTTTTAATTTTTTACGTTTACACTTTTTCTTTGCTATTTAATTTTATTTAATATTTGGTCTGACACGATTATAGTACAAAATTCTATTTTAGCAATTGATCGATGCATTTCCCCAAAACAAAGTAATGGTTAAAGTCATTTTGAGATGAACAGGTTTTCAGTGTGATTTATTAGGATGAAGTTGTATTGAGGAGAGAGAAGAGAATATCCGTGGAGGGATCAGATCAGGGCGAGGAGAGGATTAGGACTTGATTGTCGGGTAAACACCATGATACCCAGTTGACCCCGGGTCAGCACCTGATGTTTAGCAAGTAGTGTATTCTTCACGTGGATTAGTCCCCTTCGGGGTCGAGGCAGGCCGGTTAACACATCAGAGCCCTCCTACTCTCTCACTCCCTACAGGAAGTGGTAAAGAGCACAGGAATCTTCCCTAATCCCCTAATTAAGCCAAAACAGGCCACCCAAACCCCCCCTTTGCTCTCTGTGCACTTCCAGTCCTGACCGGGGAGTGTTTGTCCTGGCTGGACTTTAGGGGATAAGTGCTCAGTGAGTGTTTTTTTTAAAAGAACAGCGGGAGATTGATGGTGAGGCCTTGAGCAGGGGCCGGGAGCTTTTGAAGAGCTGGGGATCACAGACTCTAATCCTCATGCTCGCAGAGGTCTGAGAGAGTTCGCCGGCGCAACGGGCGAAAGAATACACACCGAGTCCCAGCACAAATTGGATTTGGCCTCTGCTCTCCCCCCACAGCACTGATGTGAGGAGCCCGGGGCCCAATTCAACTTTATTCATTAATGCAAAAGTTGTTCTGGACTGGAACTGTTTTCTTTTACATGCTAACCGCTAAGGTCAGACATCACAGGGTGGGACGGTATTGTTGCAAAGTTTTATATACTTGATCTCCCCCCGCCGCTGAAATGAAATTATTTTGTTTAGAAATATCACACGCTGGAATTGATTGCTTTGACTTTTATAACAACCTAATATAATAGAACATAATGTTATGTAATTCTATAAAATATATGGATACAAAAAATAAATATTATATAAATTATTTTGAAGGTTAATAATTTAACAATTCTATTAATGGCATGGCATCCCATCATGACATAAAGACACTAAATGAAATTATTATTTTATATATATATAAAAGATACATGCATAAGTCAAAAGTTTACATACACATAGGTTATTGGTTATTGTTTATTTAGTGCTAAATCGAATAAGATATTTCACATAAAAGATGTTTACATATACATTCTTAATATCATGTTGTTACCTGAAATCATGTAACATAGCTGTGTGGTTTTTATATATATTATTTATATTATTATTTATATTATTTATATATTTTTATATATATTTTTTCAAATAGTTGTTCATGAATTTGTCCTGAACAGTTAAACTGTCTGCTGTTCTTCAGAAAAATTCTTCAGGTGCCAAAAACACAAAAATATTTTAGTTTTTATTGACTGTATGATTTTGAAATCCATCTTTTAACACCGAGGACGACCGAGGGAGTCATATGCAGCTATTACAGAATATTTCAAACGCTCGCTGATGCTCAGGATGCATTAAGTTCCAGGGGGTGAAAACTTTTGAACAGAATGAAGATTGTAATTTTTTTGCCTAAAAATCGTGTTTTTTTGTTTAGCACAACCCCTGGCTCTTAGTGCAACATTTCTTTCTTCCTGAGCATCAGTGAGCCTTTAAAACGTATAAGTCCCTCGATCATCCTCAGTGTGAACATATGGACCTTAAAATCACACAGTCATTTTTGGAAAGGGTTCAAATACACAAAAATGCTGGAAAACCAAAGAAGTTGTTGGGCCTGAAGGATTCTTCTGAAGAGCAGCAGGCGTTTTTATCCGTTCAGGACAAATGACTCATGAACACCTATCTCTGAACAAAAATACAGCTGTGGATCATTTAGCTAACAACGCCGTATTAAGAATCAAGGGGGTGTAAACTTTTGAAAGGGGTTAATAAATTCAACTGTCATTTTCTCTTGGGGACTATATGTAAACTATATGTGTTATTTGAAAATGTTTTTTCTGGTTTCTATGCAGTTTATCGGTCATTAAGGCCGAATGGTTTACTATATCAATAAATGTGAAGCAATGTTCACGCCAAGAAAATTAGTGGCAAAAATTTTGGTATGAACGAACGTGAGCGATTTATACTACAACACTACACTAGGTGGGATAGGATGCATTGTTTTGTTTAACAGAGTGGAAATTGACTGTGAAAAGCTACACTGTGTGTAAATAGGCCTTAAATGTTTGCATGAGTGTGTGTGTGTGTGTGTGTGTGTGTGTGTGTGTGTGTGTGTGTGTGTGTGAGAGACTCGGGTGTGAATGAATACGTGAAGCTTCACAGTGCCGTACTTCATGACATCTGATCCTTCTTTATACCAATCGTTATTAAAACGAGCCGGCTGGTTATTATTCAGAGTGCTGTAAATGTTTTCTGATTTGAAATCTCCTCGTAACCGAGTGTTTTTGTCTTGAACAGGGGATTTTATTAAAACGAAGCGGAAAGTCGCTTAATAAGGAGTGGAAGAAGAAATACGTCACTTTGTGTGACAACGGTCTGCTCACGTACCACCCCAGTTTACACGTGAGTGTGCTGTTAGAGATCAGATTCACTGATTTGTGTTTGATGCAAGTTCGTGCGTACGTGTTTAGCTATGGACCCCAAAAATTTCGCTCAGGAAATGCTAGTAAATTTTACAAATAATTATTGAGAATTGTCAGATAGCACAATGAATGAAACTTGAGTTTTGAAAGCATAAAAAATGAAATAATTCAACCATCTTTGCTGTATTTACAACTTAAAAAAATCACATCTACTGCTAAATGTTGGTTCCAAAAATGTCTCAAGATCACAAATATATATATATATATATATATATATATATATGTGTATGTGTGTGTGTGTGTGTGTGTGTGTGTGTGTGTAATAATTCAATCTGTTACTTTCTGGTTTCTTAATATAATTATATTAATAATATAATTAAGAATTATTGTACTTCATTAATAATACTTCATGGATTCCAGATCATAAAGATGCGTTTGGTCTGAGAATGCTTTTCATTTTATATACAGATTGTTGATAAAGATATGATTTTTCTTTGTTTTCTTCATCTTAGTTTTTGTGATTTCTCTCTCTCTCTCTCTCTCTTCTCTCTCTCTCTCTCTCTCTCTCTCTCTCACTCTCTTTTTCTCTCTCTCTCACTCTTTTTCTCTCTCTCTCTCTCTCTCTCTCTCTCTCTCTCTCTCTCTCTCTCTCTCTCTCTTTTTCTCTCTCTCTCTCTCTCTCTCTCTCTCTCTCTCTCTCTCTCTCTCTCTCTCTCTCTCTCTCTCTCTCTCTCTCTCTCTCTCTTTTTTCTCTCTCTCTCTCTCTCTCTCTCTCTCTTTCTCTCTCTCTCTCTCTCACTCTTTTTTTCTCTCTCTCTCTCTCTCTCTCTCTCTCTCTCTCTCTCTCTCTCTCTCTGTTTCTTCTTATTGTTTTGTTTTCGAATTCGAACCATGAAAATAATATTTTTTTCAAAGGAGAATATCACTCTTGGTTTACTTCATGTCAACAGAATGTTGCCTTTAGGTTTGGAGAACGTTCTCCCGACGTTCTTCTGCCAAGCTATCAGCGAACACTTTGACACTTTTGCATAGCATCACATTCCAGTTAAAAACGCCATGAAATCGATTACGCCGTTGACGTGGCAGAACGTTGGCGCGGGTTTTAATGAAATTTCCTTTGAATGCCTCCCAGTCAGGTTCGGTGTGAGCGAATCTTTGCTCTTTCTGGGGTGCTTTCTAGGTTTCCGGTAGCGCAGACGAGAGCCGGACCGGTCAGCTGCTCTCCGGTTTCTTACGGCGCTCGGTGCGGGAAATCCAGCGTTTTCTTCGCGCGGGACATTCATCTCTGTCAGAACCCCCGCGTCTTCTTAATACCTCCGAAAATCCCCTCTCTCCGCTTCTCCGGCTTTCTCACGTCCTTCTCCCTCATTTGCATACGCCTATCTTTGTTCTCGCGCTTTTAACGCAGGTTAGTAATTAATAAGGGCCTCCTAATTAAGATCCACCGGAGAAGTGGCGTACCTTGACCGTGCGAGATGCGTTACACGAGACGCGTTTATCGGCCTCCGCGGACTATGACCGAAATTAATACCTTGGCCAAACTCACGTCTCTCACATCAGCCAGCCGCGTGTTTATTAGCGACGTAGTGCGCATCTCATGCCAGCGATGTGTGTAATAGGCACGCGATGCCACGGGCGTCGTAGTCGTTAGAGACGTTTGGGTTTGGACACCTGTGGACCACTCGTTTAGCTCAACGAGAAAGACGGGCAGAGAGAGAGAGAGAGGCGGAAAAGGCGGTTTAATTTTGCGCCGCAGCCAGCCGAGCTATCCCACAATCCCCTTCTGTTAATTCTGTCTGCTACATCAATTAAATTGTTTGTAGAAACTAATTGAATATGGCTTAATCACACATCTTAATAGCTTTCTGCGCCTCAAACTGGCTGTTAATTCCAGCAATAAAATGGAATGAGAGCGCTCACTGGGTAATTAGTACTGAGGCTTTTGAAGAAATTAGTGCTTTATGGGGCGCAATAAAAGTGAAGAGGAGTTGGCGGGAGACTTCCGAGGCCGAAATCTCTGCTCGCCTCTTTTGTGCTGAGCGGGGTGATTTGCACCTTGGCTTAACCCATTTGCGATTCGCAAACTCCCATGAAAATGGAATAGCCCGGTTTAAATGGGAATGAGTACGCTCGCGGTCATTAATGCTAATTTCGCTAATCTTCGGCAGCGTGAAAACAGGTGAAACGCTAGATTTGCGTGGGCCCCGGTGCTGCTTCGATTGTCCAAAGCTGCTCTGTTTGGTTTAGAAGAGATGTAAAAGTTTCATCATTTAGGTTATAGATGCGGCGTATTTGCACGTTGTCTGATTTAAGTCTAAGTTGGTGGTGTGGTTTTTTTTCTTTGTGTGTGTTTTTTTTATTTTTTTAATGGAAAATTAAAACGAGGCAGCGAATGGTAAAAGTGCTGACAGTTATACACAGTTTCCTCTTGGAAATCTATAGTAGATTTCACAAATGTTTACAAAAAAGCGACACATTAGGTACTTTACATTAGTGACAGGCTGAGGCAGGAAGTGTTTTAAAAAATAGTCCATTTTCTTGAAAAATGTAAAAAAAAAAAAAATGTTTGTATGCTGTTCATTTTCAAAATATTGAAAATATGTCTCAATTTAAAAACGAAAGGTAGAAATGTTAGAACATACGTGAAATCCAGAACTTAAACTTTTAGTAAAGACTTAAATATGCGGGGGAAAAAAACACATAAATACCTAAAACCTTTAGAGATACCGAAGCAAGAAAAAAATTATTACAAGTATTCTTGCAGGTACCCTGTAAAAATGATTGCAATACTTTTTTACAAGAAAAAAAAAAAAAAAAAAAAAATATATATATATACATACAGAACAAATGTAATGCTTAATTCAGTGCATCACTTGCAATTGCTTTGTGAAATTTATTAACAATTCCTGAGTGAAAATTTTGCACCAGTTATATTTGCATTCATCTAAAAATGAGGCTGAAATAGTGTTCTAAAGTAGTGTTGTTTCTTCCTTTTTAATATTGAACTGAGTTGGAACTTGTTTAATTTTGAAACTTACTGAATAGATTCTGTCTTTTACAGCCTCATTCTCAGTGTGTCTACACACTTTAAATTTTTCCCGGCCTAGATCTAAAACTACACAACGTTACATTTTTCAGGACTACATGCAGAACGTCCACGGTAAAGAAATCGATTTGCTGCGGACGACGGTGAAGGTGCCTGGGAAGAGACCGCCCAGAGCGGTGGCGACGGTCGCCCCTACAGCCAGCCCCAAAACCAACGGACTGACCAAAGACCGCAGCACTTTACAACTCGGCATCGGGGCCACAAGTGAGTACTAACACCGTCACGGGGGTTCTGCATTTATTTATTTTGATGATATTCTGTGTACAGATTGTTGCAGCATTAAACCTAACATGAAATGGTGTTCGCAAGAATACTACAGCAGAAATTAATTTTATTCATCAGTAATTATTTGTATTGTGAAAAGTGAGTTCTATTTGAGTCAGCTGGAGGAATTGGTGATTTCAGCTAAAATAGGAAGCGTTTCAGAGGCAAAGGACAACTATGACAATAAGTTTAGTACGAGAATATGATTAAAATATATATATATATATATATATATATATATATATATATATATATATATATATATATATATATATATTTTTTTTTTTATATATATATATATATATATTTTTTTTTTTTAACATATATATATATATATATATATATATATATATATATATATATATATATATATATATATATATTAAAAATATATATATATATATATATGTGTAAATATATATGTATATTTAAATATATATATATATATATATATATATATATATATATATATAAATAATTAAATAAATAGAAAATAATTAAATAACAGCTAAATAACTTTGATGACTAATTTTTATAATTTTAATAATTTAGAATCTTTACATGCATTCTCAAAGAAAATCCCATAAAATAATCTGAAATAATTATTCACAGTTGCCAAATGAGTATTAAAAAATGTACATTTTTATTACATTTAAAATGCATTTGTTTTAAAATGTGTATTTTGTACGCCAGAAACTTTAGACCTTTATAATGATTTTTAAATATAATTATTTAACAAACCACAATTCGTGTTTTTTATTAAAAAAATGTCAGATAACGCTTTACTTAAAGCCTTATGTATAATGAAATATGTACATTATAATGCAAAGAACAATGCAATTCATACATTAATAATTCTGCATTAAACATAAAGTGTTTTAAAGAAAGTCCTCATTTAAAAACTTGCCGTAGTTTTTAAAATATATAAAAAATCAGTAACTATTTGAGCAAATTGTCATTGATATTAATTCAGAAAACATGTTCGATTCGTTGTACTGCTGGTTTTCATTTTTGCCCTGCGAGAACCAGATTTACTCTGCGTTCACTTGAGAGGGAGTTTGGGAAGGTATAATTGGATTTAGAGAGCTGAGATCAAGTGTAATTAATAAAAAACAGGAACAACTTTCTCCAGGGGCTCTGCAAGCTGGCACGACCGCTGTGGAAACACAACCGGCCAGGACCTCCGCTTCACTTAGCTGGGGCTAATTGCTTTTGCACCATTAAAGACAGGTCAGCAAGGGCTTCTGGGAATTGCAGTTTTCTGGCTGGTGTCCAGTCTTGTGTTGGATAGGGACGGGGGTTTATTAGTCACAGAGGCATAAGGAGCATTTGTCAGTGTTGCTGGGCCGCATGAATCGGAGAAGTTGATATTGCTTTCAGGTTGGCGACTAATTAACCTTCAGTCGACTGCAGAGGAGAGGGTGAACGTAAGGTTAAAAGGAGGAGAATTGTGGGGCATGCGGACCTGAAATAGTCACAACATCTGGAGCTGTTTTATTCAAGCTACAGAAAATAGAGATTTCTGGGTAAAAAGCTCAAACGTGGCCTCGGGCAGCAGATACACACATATAAGAGCGTTAGTTAAGACTGGTTACGTTTGTATTGAGGTAATGCATCACAGAAAATCAATATGAATTTTTTTTTATATTTTTATATTAAAGCCTATTTTTGGTTTTATTGAGCACAGTATTCCAAGTAATCGTCTTTATAATCTTTCTATATGTAAATATTATTACTAACTTTCCTCCCAAATTATTTTTTTATTTAGTTGATAAAAATAACATTTTAGTTTGATAACAAAAATGTAAAAAAAGTTTTTTTGTAAAATGTTAAAACATTTGCATTTATTTGTTGCATATAATTTGTTAATAGTGTCACATACATGTTATCGACTATTCTAATAACCTAATATTAAAACTAAATTACAAATTACAGAAAAAAACCCAACAAATATTATACTAAATATATATATTTTGTGACTAAATTAGCTGAAAAAAAAAAAACTAACTCAAATGTTCATATTCTATAATCCGTTCCTGACATAAAATCAATGTCTTCTACTTTTTCATTCTGTGCAACTTGGAAACGCGTCACGTTTAGGAACGATGTTGACTTCAATCATTGGTTTTGTGATTTTGAGCAGTTCTTATAGCAGCGTTTTGCGTTTCGTTCCACACTGGCGGTTCTGAGGTGGCTGTTTATTAGTGTTATTTTACACATACGCCATTTGACCTTCGTTTTAGCGCAAATCCACTCCGTAATGCTCGGGGTCCCGTTTTGACACGGCCCCGCTCTCCGCGTCTCCCTCTTCCACTCCGCGCCGTATTAAAGGAAAATTGCGTTAATTTCCACTCGAGAGGGAAAAGGTTACGATTCGCGGTGGGCCTCCGCCGAGTGGAGGACGTACACTTGATTATGCAATCTGATTTTGATTTCATTAGGCATGCAATTGATGCGAGGGAACAAAGGGGTAATTTTTCATTCATGGCGGTCTAGCTGAGCCCTGTCTTTTTCTCTAGTCTGTAATTCATACACTTCCCCCTGATCTAAAGACCATTAGGAGCTCTGGGGGGGGGTGTGGGATTGAGGAGATGAGGGGGGGGAAAAGAAAGAGTGAGGGAGTGAAGGAGCGCAAATGAATGAACGCATGTGTCCGCAAGTAAAAGAGTCTGTCTCGATGAGGCCCGGTCTAATCTTTCTGCTAAGTATTCACCGGAACCGTTTTAAATATGATCATTCTGCAAGCGTGCGTTCAGTTGTGTCACCGCTGACAGATATATAATATCAGAGCGCTAATGGGCCTGCCTATCAGATTTAATCAATGACATCTGCTGTAGAGGTGTGTGTGTGTGTGTGTGAGGCGCTCGTGTTCATTTACGTGTAGTACATAAGATGCAGGCTGTCCTCGTGAACTAAGATGTAGCTTGTGCACTGATGGAACGATATGCTGTGTCTGTGCGATGTTTAGTCGTTTTGAGATGGTCGCAGTGGTCGAGAAAATCTAGCCCCACTTCGTATTAGGAAGGCTTAGGTAGTTGCGTTCGGTACAATGCACTTGTTTTAGATTGTACTTATATTCAATGCGTTTATATACATAATATCTGCAATACATTATCAAGCAATTATCAGCTCTTATTATATCAGGTGTGAGCAGATTGGTTTTTTTTTCCATTTATCTGTAGCTTTGACTATAAACCAATGGGTCTGGTTATTTTAGAGGTGATCGTAGTGGCCAAAAGTGGCAGAGTTGGTTAAACAAAACAGGTTTTACCATTTTCAGCGGGTAGTGAATGTGGTCTGTTTTAAATACGGTTTAGAATTGTCCTTGAATTTTTAGGATTTTAGATAATCCAATAAATTACGTGATTTTTGGTTGTTTTGAAGGTGGTCACATTGGATATTTTTTTGTACGTAATGTTAGTTTTTAAAGCCGGTTGCGGATTTTGTTGATAAATAGTGCATGTTTTCATAACTTTTTTATTTATCTGTTTGTTTGTTTTTTTCAAATTGCAATAAACCAATATATCAGCTGATATCTGATTATTTTAAAGATGATCGTATTGGCTGATAAGTGTGGAGCTGGCTGAACTATGAACACCCTATGTTCATTTTTTAATCTACTTTTTAATCTCTCTTTTTAAGACTCCATTTTTTGTCCGTGGATAAGAGAGTGTTGTCTATTTTCAAATCATTTTTTGAATGTTTCTTGAGTTTTTGGTTGTGATAAACCAAAACATTAGTTGACATTTGGTTGTTCTAAGGGTGATTGCAATGGTTGATATCTTGGATCTTTTTTGATAGATAATTGCGTGTTTTATGTTTGCATTTTTTTTAAAGCTGCAATAAACTAACCAAGTATCAGCTGATTTATTGGTTTAGAGGTCATCATATTGGCAGATAACTCTGCAGATGGCTAAACAGAAGAGGTTTGGTCAGTATTTTCTGTTTTTCCATATTATTTTTTTTTATTTTCATGTATTTTATTATTTTTTTCAAGACTTTTTAAAGAGAGACTGATAAATCTTCTAATAGTTAGTATTTTCAAATTATCGCTTGATTGATAAAAGACCAATTGTTTTCAATCATGCATAGGCTAAAATGTTTAATTTACTTTATACAGTTGTGAAAATAATCAGTTTAAAAATACTTTTTTAAATCTATTTTATTTATTTGTTTTTTGGTGAATTTTACTGTATTTTTCTTTGTGCAGTTAGTTGAGTTTAATGCAAAAACTCTGTTTAAAACTTACCAAATTAAGCAAGTTTAAAATGCTTTGGCAGTTGAAAAACTCCTGACTACAGTTTAGTAAGCGCAGTGAGAATATACGTCTTTTTTTATGAGAATTTTATATATCGGCGTAATAACGGCCATCCGTCTATCTAGCCATCCACATCAGCATCAACCAAATTTTTTCGTCTCCAAACCTGAAGTCAATCCCAGATCCCTCCAAATGAACAGTGTTGATGCGTTTGTGTGTATAAATGTCCTCATCCGGCACTTTTATGATCGAGTCCCCTTTAACGACACTTTACCACGTACGTTAGTCTCTTTCAATAATGGCGCAATCATTTCGGCTGCTCTTTTATATGTGAGGAGGAAATAAGATGTTTTGTACGTCGCAAGTCTTTCCAAAACGCTTTCAGACGCTTATTATCCAACACGCCGCTCGGAATCGAATGGACGCCATTTCAAGCCACGCGCTCTCAAAGTTGTGGCTGGAGATGTGGGTTTATTGGTTGTCGCGACGTTTCCGCCAAGGCCCGCCGTATATTTCCAATGTCGAGATCATTGCGGTTCGCGCAAACGGACACAATGTAATCCGTACGTCTTTCCGAGCGGTTCATCCAGGCAGCTGTCGGTTTGTAAGGGCGTCTCGGTTGCCGTTTGGTCTTGACCCCGAAGAGCGGATGATCTAACGAACCCCAACCCCCTCCGCCTGACCCCTCCCCGCCCTCTCCTCCACATTAGCATGGATGCTTCATTATCTCCGCACTTGTATATAATGGCAGCGGCGGCTCGGAGGGTCAGGGCTCGCTCCACGGCTCATCAGCCATCTGACAGCGCTCGGCGAGAGAAACGAGGAAAGATGAGGAGAAATCATCGCCACCCCCTGCTAATCCATCGCCTCTACTTAACACCACAACCTCAGGCCTCCCCGCGCTAGGACCCTAATACTTAGCCTAATAGCATGTACGGATAGCAAGAAAAGTGCATTTCGGCGCAATCTGATTTTGATTTGACCGCGTGTACATGCATGCAAAACAGAACTGATAAAGCAGGGAATTTCAGCGAAACATTGCGCTTCTTTTTGACGCCAGTAGCACCAAACAGAACTGCAAATATAACTTGATCGTGTCCTATGAAGAAAAAAATTATTATTGTATTAGTAATGTTATAATATTTATGATGCACATTTAATTTTATAAATATAATGCGTAAATGACGTTTTTTGGTAGATTATTTTCTGGTTTTACAGACGAGTCTTAAGGCTGGTCCCAGACTAAAAAGCATGTTCAAGTTGTTCTAACTGAGAATAAACTGCACTGAAGGATATTAAAACATGCACAGATGCAACAAGGCGTTTTATTAAAAGCTGTTTAAATGCCTAAAACCTAGTCCTGGCTTAAGATGAGATCTGTCTGTAAACCTGGGCCTTTATATTTAGTTTTTTGGCAACACTTTATTTTACAGTTTTTTAATTAAGCACAAAAAAATCAATGCCGTATTTAACACTTATTTAACTTACTTAACACCTATCTTACTAACTATTAATAAGCAGCTAATTAAGAATTTATTGAGGGCTTAACAAATGTTACCTATTCTAAAGTGTTTAGTATTTTATTTAATTTTTATAGATTAGGTCTTATTTATGGCATTTATTTTATATTTAAAGTACATAATATTATAATACATTTTTATAGAATTCATCTCATAAGTATATAAATTAATTTTGATAGATACATAACATAGTATAATGAAAATGTATGATGATGAAATCAACATATTATTATATATATATATAGTAAATACATATACATGTTAAAGCTGCAGTTCGTAACTTTTTTTGGTTAAAAGTGAACCAAAATCCATATTTGAGCAAGTAAATAACTAGATAAACCTAAAGAAGCTGTCAACAAAAACTGCCAGTTTGAAGGGAGCATAGTTTGCTTTTTGGGTTAAAAGAATTTCTTAAATATGGATGATGTGACAGTTAGAGATTATACTGTACAGAAATATAAATCTACATTCTAATACACTTAATAATTAATCATTTGAGAATGAAGTACAGCAATAATAATCATTTGCTAATTAAGCATGGTTTACTTAGATGGCGACGAGAAGGCAAAACTTACAGACTGCATCTTAATGATATAATTTATGTATATGTAATATATTAAGGAATAACAGTACAATATATGTGTTAAATGTATGTGCCATAGTTACTACCGTGATGCTTAAGTGTTGCGTGCGGTTGCCAGGTTGTTGCAAATGCACCAATGATTGTTTCCAAACAAGTTTTCCACCCACTTTTTACTTCTACTAATAAACGGTGTACATGTCCTGGAGACTTTTGACTCTTTTGTCTGTGTTTGTGAGAATTTGCCCCTCATGGTCACCTCTAGCTCTGCGCTCGTGTGTGAAGTGGCAGGAGATCTCTGTACAGTCTTTGCCCTGCGCTCTCCTCTGATTTTCTCCACATTGTAATTGCATTATCCCCTTTTTTATGCAGAATTGTTCTCTGGGGACTAATTGATGGAGACATGTTTAATTCATCAATCATTAGCATCAAATTTGACAATTAGTGATGATTGTTGAATTCTTGATGGAGATGAGGCATGGTTAGGGGCTTATTTTGTCTTTTTTTTTTTTTTTTTTTTTTTACCAGCCAAGCCAGAAAGAACAAAATAAAATCATAAATAACAAGAGTGTGATATTATGTGCTTAAGGAGTTGTTTTGGAGATGGAATATTGGACTGTTGTTTCATTTAGTTGATTTGGAGACATGTCCGCCTTAGATATGAATTACTTTTCATCCAACACTCATTTCTGATTTCTGAATTTCTATATATACACTAAATATAAAAAACATATAACATGTTTAATAGCGAGAGAGAGAGAGAGAGAGAGAGAGAGAGAGAGAGAGAGAGAGAGAGAGAGAGAGAGAGAGAGAAAGGAAGAGAGATTTGCATCCAAAATAAGTTTCTTTACATTATATTTATGTGTGCTGTGTATATTTATTATTAAACACACATACAGTATATATGTAAAAATATTAATGTATATACATTTTTGTTTATATTTTAATATTTTTATATTTCATATATATATATATATATATATATATATATATATATATATATATATATTTTTTTTTTTTTTTTTTTTTTTTTTTATATATATGAACTTTATATATACATAATAAACATAACCAGTATACACATATAAACAAAAACTTTTTTTGCACTATATATCTTCATTAATAATGCATTAAATTAGTTGTTACAATTTTTTAAAACATTAACCATTTAATTTTTTTTTTAGATTACATATTTATATTTTAGTCTGTAGTGTCTTCAACACCAGTTAGTGGTTTAAATACATTTAAATACATTGTTGCAGGTTTTTATGAGCGTTAAAGGAGCATCATTGATACTCCAATAGGTTCATGAACGCATAGTTCATAAGCAATTTGCTTTGAAACAATAATTACCTCTTCTGTAGGATGCCAATATCATACGGCATTGATCCGAGTAATAGCGGCGTCTTGTTTGATTCATCGGTAAGGGATGTAGTCAGGGGCAATATTATGACAGAATTAATAAAAATCTTCTCTTCAACAATACTGGTGTGATTACATGTCTCCGAACAGACAAATATAAGAATAACCCTCTATTCTTTCAATTACTCCCGAATTACTACTGATTGTGTGAAGACGCTTTTTTGCCAGGCGCCAAAGTAAACTGCGAAGAACAGACTCTTGTTAGCCTAATGCGTCCTAACCATTAGCGAGAGTAATAAGTGTATCAAATTCACATAATCATGTCTAATTAGTATCAGTAATTATCTTGTTGGGTGCGAGAATATTAATCTTGCGGTCCCCATAGGGGAAGGGCGTCTCTTGCAGGGAGAGAGCGATAGAGCTTCAACCTCACGCTGTGGAGTACTTGCTAAATTAGCATGCTCCAAATCAGCGCTGCCGAGGGAGGGGAGCGAAGGGAACGCGTCGGAGAAAAAGGCAAAATTGCATAAAGCGAAAAACAACAGAGAAAAGTTTAGTCCCACTGTGAAATGCATTAGAGCCTAGTAAATAAAATATCAATGTTTTCCGTGTGCTCTTCAAGTTTTTCTGTCGACGTGCACGTGGGTAAAACTTTTAAACGGGTTTCGTCTTCGCAGAGTCTGCCGTTTCTTAAAGCCTCGGGGCGACCGAAAAGCGTAAGAACGGGCTGACGGCAGTATCGAGCCGATTTGAAAATGAGCCGAGCCGATGTTGGGTCTTAAAGGGGAAACGGGCAGGAAAATCCATCCGAACCTGACCTTGAGTCTGAAATGTGGAGATTTATGTATTAGCGGGCGTCTCTGTCAAGCGGGGCGCCGGTTTTTGGGGTAACGGGAGGGAAGGACCCCTGACACGGACGGGCCCTTGGATCTGCTGATTGAAGCCGGGGAGGCCCGTCAGCGCAGCCGCCGCCGCCGCCGGGAGAGATGGATGTGTCAGGCAGAGAGTGGGGGAGAGCTAATTACCGTTCCGAGTGTATCTTGTTAATTAAGGGCTAATTAGTGGCAGAAACGCAGAGGGAGCTGGGTAGAGAGACGGGTGAGGCGCTGACTGCTCATGTAGCACGGAGACAGACGAGCGCCGATGAGATCTTTACTGTAACTTCTTAAGCGCGCGTGGTTGATACTTTTAGGTTCTCATCTCTTCTGTAGGACAACGGCGCTTCTGAGGTTGTTTGCCGATTGGCTTCAGGTTACAGTAATAACTTCAGAACACTTGTTAACTATTAACCATGACTTTTCCTTCAATAGACTGTTAATTAGCTGCTTATTAATAGTTAGTAAGGTGGTTGTTAAGGTATTGCGTAAGATGAGGATGCAGAATATGATCATGTAGAATGAGGCATTAATATGTGCTTAATTACAACTAATAAATGGCTAATATTGTAGTAATATGCATGCTAATAATCAACGAATAGGTGTAACCGTAAAATAAAGTGTTACCACTAAAACGTAGTTTTGCCATAGTTTTTATGCATACTATAGTTATTTTGACTTGTGGCATAAAGTATGATTTACATTTACAGAAAGTGGTGCTTTGGGGTTTTTGTTTAAGGGATAATTCACCCAGTCATTTGCACTCCTTCATTCTGTCCAAACCTGTATGAGTTTCAGAAGAACATATTTAGTTGACCAAACACTTGACGGTACCCATTGACTTCGAAAGCACGGGGGAAAAGGGAAGTCAGTGGCTACCCTTAAATGTGGACTATACTTTTGAGTAAATAAGCTAATCACAAAAAAAAAAAAAAAAAAAAAAAAAGGTAAATACGATGGTGAATGAATATAGTAGTCATTTAGTACTATGGTATACATGTATGCCTTGAATGTAACTAAAATTACTTTGAGATAAATATGTTATCAGTTCATGCGTTCCCTGGGAATCGAACCCATGGCTATGTCGTTGCTAGCGCTGTTCTCTAATGTTTGTCACATTTACTGATAATGGATCATTTACACTGCCCGAAAAAAGTTACTACTATATGCGCTTTAGGTACTAATATGTATTAAAACATCGTCATATACACTAAACTGTGCTTATTAGTAACTTAAAACTTCATGTTAGTACCTTTTCAAAGTGTACTGTCCCAAGGGCATTATATTTTTTAACTTTTTGCAGAGTGTATTATATATACTTTTGGTGCTAATATGTACGCTAACATGCCCTCCTATGTACTAATATACCCGCAAAGCCCTGTGAAGCGTGATCTGAAGGTCTCTCTAACTGAATTTCTCTCTGTTTGTCAGGCACTCCTCACTCTAACAGCAGCAGTTCTCTGCAGTCCGGGGGCTCGGCGGCTGGCGTGGCTTTGGGCACCAGCAAAGAGGGCATGCACCAGCGCTCGTTCTCCGTGTCCAGCGCAGAACAGTGGAGTGAGGCCGTTATCAGCACCGCAGCAGGTCAGAGGAAAAGCACCTCACTGCAGACACTTTTAATGTGAGGTTGTTTTTCGCATCGGTCGTCGATGGAGGCAGTATGCACCAGTTGTACCAAATTAGTGCAACAGCATGCAATGAATGCATCAATGCATGTGATTTTAGTGTGTATTTTCTATATAATGTACCGTGCCAAAAGATTTTTGTTGAATATTTAGCTATAGCTGTGTAAACTATAGCTATAGCAAGTTTAACTTTTCCCTAATAGCAAATTAAAATCCGCGATTTTGCGTGATGTGTCATGACTCTGAAAATAGTTCAAACATGTATCAAGAGATTATGTTGCTCGGAAAAGAGAAAAAGGTCAAATTTGCCATCACTTCCTCAGCGGTTGTATTAGAAACGGCTTTAATTAGTTTAAATGTAATAAAACATCAAGTATAGTGTCGTAAATGTAATGTACAGGTCAAAAGTTTGAAAGCAGTGCTTTTCAACATTGACAACACAGTAAGGACGCTGAAAAATTCAGCTTTGCATCACAGGAATAAATTAAAACGTAAAATTGATTAAAATAGGAAACGCTTATTTTAACTTGAAATAATATTTCACGGTATTTTTTAGCAAATTCAGCCTTGGTGAGAAGCAAAGGTATTCAAAATCGTTTGGCTCGTAGTGTGCATAACTGCTAGGTTAACAGTGCTAATAACTGCAAGTGCTTCGACACATTCACAGCCCACGAAAAAACGAACCGTAAACCAAATCCAACCCGAGCAAGCTTGCATTCGACTACCTCTGCATCTGAAAGCAACGCCCACGTCCACATCAAAATCCACTTAACAACCCAAACATAAAGCCCGCCCTATGTTATTCATTTATTTATTTAAAATAATTAAATGAAATAATCGTATACACAGTAAGTAATGAAAGATTAATTTCATCGTGTCTTCAAGCCAGTCAGAATAGTCCAGCGACTGCTCTTTGTTTTGCGTCAAACCGAAGGTTTCAACACGTTAAAGCCAGTAGTCTATTAGTATTAGTAACTGTATGGCACTTTGGTTTATTACTTGTATCAGTGGTTGTGCTGTTAACAAGCCAATCGCTAATCAGGATAATTTGGTAATTGCGGCTTTTTAATGGCAACTCTGGTCCCGCCACCAACTGCAAATAGTTTTTCCATTTCACCTATCCTCTCTCTCTCTCTCTCTCTCTCTCTCTCTCTCTCTCTCTATCCTGTCAATGCACTTGAGTGAAGTCAAATAATATATTTGCCGGGCGTAACAACGCTGCACATTTTTCCCCCCGTCTTCACTACTTCTTTTTTTCCCCTCCCGCGTTGGAAAATGAATGCTTTACGGGGACAACATTCATCACTGGTTATTTCCCTCTCTTTGTCGGCTGGCAGTAAAAAAGCACTTAAATGCACATCAACAGAATAACAGTCATTTCCATGCATGTTTGCGCACTCGTCGTTCTCATTAGCGGCTGCTCTGTTTCCCCCTCCGCCCCGCGCTTATCGCCCTCTCTGTTTCTGTCTCTCGCCCTCTCTCTCTCTTTCTCTCCTCCCCCCCTCCTTCTGTTAGGGTCCCAGGGGCCCCGCTAGTTTAAAGAGCGCTCTTTACGAGCAAAATGGAGGCCCCGCCGCGTGGCCCCGTGGTGTCGCAGACAGAACACGACGCCGCGCGACACTCGCCCTTCTCTGCTCGTCTCTGCTTGTCGAACAATCAATTTCAGCCCCACTCCGCCATCGGCCCCCCGTCTACACCCATCAGCTCCACATCCTAAAGCAGAATTACTCAAAGCGGCCGTAGCCACAAAATGAGCTGCATATGTGTGTGTGTGTGTGTGTGTGACAAAGCACTTCATTAGGCCCTGGTGTAAAATAGTTATTGTCACACACAAGCACGCATATTCAGACTTTTAGCTGTATCAGGATTTGGTGGATGCATTTTCTCTATGACCTGTTACCCATCAGCCTCTCGGTTCCTGCGTTTACTGAGAGTATTATAGCTTTACAGATCATAATAGAGATAATAGAGTTTTACAACGGAGATCTTGGGAAAGAGCACACCTAGAGAAAACCTTGTTTGTTGGGTACAAGATTGCAGGGGTTTTTTCTGTTTTGTCGCACATATTCATGGTTGGACATACATACTGAACTAGTTGTTCAACAGATGACTAGTTGACTTGTGAGAAAGATGCACTGATATTTAATTACTTATTAGATACTGATACGCCAGTAATTACGTTCATGCTATGGAAATTCTAATTTACAGTATATTATATATGTGTATATATATATATATATATATATATATATATATATATATATATATATAGATATATATATATATATATATATATGTATATATATATATATATGTATATATATATATATATATATATATATATATATATATATATATATATATATATATATATATATATATATATATATATATATATATATATATATATATATATATATATATATATATATATATATATATATATATATATATATATACACACATACATCCTTGATGAACGCAAGTTTTAATTTCTTTCTAGACAAAATCTTACCCCAAAAACCAAGCTGCATTGCACAAAAAAAGATACAATATTTTTTTATCTATACAATACAAAACATGATTACGCTTCATTGACTTTCAGTGCATGGTAGATGATCTTTTGTGCTGGAACGACATATATCTGCGACTGCGTATAGTCAGGGATGTTTTACGCAAATTCACATTTGATGCCTATTTAGGTGTTAAACGGATCTTAAGCAAGCCCCAGTCATGCCATTATCCTTGTCAAGGGTTGAAGGTCAACCAGCAGATCAGGACTGTTGAGATGAGCAGCGGTAGATTAATAATCTTCTCAAACAGTAACTATTTCCATATGATGTGAGTGTTGTTCTCTCTCTGAGCTACAGCCTCTGAATACTGATCCTTCTGATTAAATCTGCACTCTGCTCTTAGTTATACCTGTGCTGCGCGTTATAGAGAGTGTGTCTGCAGTGTGTGTGTGTGTGTGTGTGTGTGTGTGTGTGTGTGTGTGTGTGTGTGTGTGTGTGTTATCTCTTAATTATATTCTGTACTTCACATGTATCAAATATCTCTTAATTATGTTGTGTACTTCACTAGTGTTTTACTTAGGACGTTCAGTTTTTATAAAAGAACAGGTTTTTACATTTTCGGAAAATGCAGTTGTTAGGACGTTCAGCGTGGTTACC
>NC_056722.1:2202392-2207392 GCF_018831695.1 Puntigrus tetrazona | reverse complement strand
CTACAACAAGCGGGAGAATTTAAAGCGGCAGATTAGCATACGTTTAAAATAAATGATATTGACGATGTCATCCGCTGGTGCGGAAGCTAATATCTTTTTCTTTATAGTTATCGTTCCTGGTGCGAACGGGGCTTAACTCAAAGCACCACATAATTTGTGACCATCTACCCATACTACGGCGTGGCGCTTTTTCCGTTTAACGACGACTCCGTAAACAGAGGTTCAGATGGTTGATCTGACAAGGCTTGGCCTTCACTGTTAACCTCAACCTACGCACACAATGCCGCTGCTGTCACAGCCGGAGATGGGCGCTCTTCACCGAGAGTGTGTGTGTGCGCGCGAGAGCTTCTGCATGCGTGTAGTGTGTGAACAGTATTCTCAGAAGCCCTCTACCCCCAGCTGTCTGCTGTAGCTAATGATTGGTCCCAGGGGGGCTGTTGGGAAGAGGAGTGTAGAAATTGAAACAGACGTTCGCGTCCCTGCCACAACGTGTGTGGCAGCTGGGAGCGCCGCTCCGCCATTCATACGCGGGAGGGAGAGCAGACTCTTAAAGTCATGAATATCAATGGTGAACACGGAGTCAGTGATGAAGCATCAACTGCCAACCTGCCGTGTTTCCAGCGAGCTCATATCACTATATCTGCTTTGTAGAGCCTAAACGGCACTCGCGGTAAACACAATGATCTTGGGAAAAGAAAGAGGGCTTAAGTGGGGGTTTTATTTTAGTGTTCCTGACAGAAACCGTAATATCAGTAACAGTCTAAATTTACTGATTATACTAAGTGCATTTTTACTAATTTTAATGTCCAGTCATGGTGTCATTTTATTTATTTACATGCATTTAAAAAATAATATTTAAGTCTTGAAATGCAGTTGGTAGTATCTTTGATTAATAAAAAGGCATTTCATGTTTTTTAAAAGTTAGCATCAACGACTGTGGTTTTATGTAGTTTTTTAGAATGTATATATTTGTACAATAGCCAACAATACATCGTATGGGTCCAAATAATTGATTTTTCTTTGATTTTTGTTCATTAGTATATTTAGTAAAGATCACTTTCTATAGACATTTTTTACATTTACTACTGTTAATATATCAAAACTTAATTTTTGATTAGTAATATGCATTGCAGAGACATTCATTTGGACAACTTTAAAGTTGATTTTATTTTTTTTTTGGAATCCTTAGATTCCAGGATTTTTTAAGTAGTTGTATCTCAAGCAAAATTTTGTCCAATCTTAACAAACCATGCATCAATGAAATGCTTACTCTTTTGTGGTCACACATTTTTAAGTAAATGTAATAATATACTTTAATAAAAAAAAAAAGAATAATAATTTACAGTTATCATGGTTAGTATCTTTAATAATGAAAATGCATTTTATAATTTTTTTAATGTATGCGTTTGAGTATGTTGCACAAATATATATCTATATGTATTCAAAATTCACTAATCATTTGCAATGATCTATTTAAAGTGAAAAGTGATAAAGTGCTTTAATAACTACACCTTTCCTTATGAATTTAAGTAGTAGTGTATAAATTTAAATCATAATCTTGGCGTTTGATTAAAATAATTGATTCACAAAAACATTTTGTATAACGTCGTTTTGATGAGTCATTCTTCCACGTCTTTGATAAAGATAAAGCAACAATATTGATTGAGAATCATCGTAATTGTGTAACGAGGCTAATTGTTAAACCCTCTAATTTGTCTCTTGCCATGTGTAATTAAGCTCAAATCCCACAGTGCATTTGAGTAATCCTCCGCTTCATCATTTATTCATTATCAAGCTGTTCTTATTAAACGCCTCAATCATAATTATTAACCGCGTCTTATCAATAAAACAACAAATTGCGTCGCTTTACCACACGAAAGCGCCACCGTACTGAACCGTCGCAGGGAAAACGAAGAGTTAAAGGTAGCATTAGCTAGACGCTAAAGTCGTCGGTGCCTACGGCGGATCGGGTGGCTGTAGTTTATTGTCCTGTACCCCCTGCGCCGCCTCCATCTCTCTCTCTTTAAAGAGCATGCTAGCCTAGCGATCCCTCAAGGTAAACCCCCAAATTACGCCTAATGTTCTACACAGGCTAATGGTTGTTGGTGCCATTAGAATATGCGTTATTTAGCTCCACGGGTTTCAGACACTCCCAGACCCGAGCGTTGTGGCACACACACACACACACACACACACACACACACACATGCACGCGCACACTCTTATACACCCCAGGCCTGTGGAGATGAATGGAGTTTGCAACACTACAATGAGCTTTTGATGCCAAGACAATGGAGGAGGCTGCCCGCATCTGACACGCTGTGTGTGCGAGTGTGTTTCTGAGGGCCGCTAACAATATGGGGTCCACTTTGCCAGGCCCCTCTGCCCCTGGGCTGGTCGGGGGGTTGTGGGTAATAGTGTCCCGAGGGCGCCCAGAAATGATGTGGAAGTGTCATGAGGCTCAGAAAGATGGCTGTGGCTTCCCTACTGACACTTCCCCCTTTTCTTACCGCGTCACAGAAACACGCTAGCGCGGGAGCGGCAGGTTAATATCGCTTCTGTAAAATCACCTTACGCCCAACCCGACCTCCGGGATGCTCGTGTGGCGTCTCCCATTACAGCGCCGGTCCTCGGGCAACGGCAAATCATCATTTGTTACTCACGTGCACGTCCCCTTCTCGTCAAGCTAATAGAGGTGAAACGGAGGTGTGGTCCAGCTCTTGTTTTTCTCTGTGCTCGTGGATCTTCACTTGTACTGTAGAACGGGCTGGAAATGGGGTAGATTAAGGAAAAATCGTCGGTCGAACTGGAACGTGTTTAGAAGATGTTTAATAACAAGTTCATCGGTTGAGCCTACGGATGTGACGGTTTAGTCAACTCACAATTCGATTTTCTCACAATTTGAAAAGAAATGAAAAGCCTATTAGGTTGTTGCGGCATATTTCTTTGTGAAAATGAAATATAACATGACTAAATAATTTTTTAAGTCATAAATAAATATAAATACAATAAATAAATAAGTTGCACAAATAAAAGAAATCTCTTTGTAGAAACGAAGGGTTAGTTTGTGCTTTTTTTATTTTAAATTAGGGGCGACCGCTGCATTTTAATGCATGCAGCATGAGCGGTTTAATTCAAAATTCTAATAAAAAAAAATAATAAAATGAAACCGGCACTCAAAAATCTGCACAAAACAGCAGACGAGCTGAATGAAACGCAAATTCAATTTCTGCCTGTAGTTGGCGCTTATGAACAGCAGTGATTTAGTGTTTCCTGGGTTACCGCTGTAAACAAAGCAGAGCTGGCTCATGGACAGGGCCTGCTTTAATACACATCTTTCTGAGGAAAGATGAAGAGAGATACTTTCATATAAAGTCCTACACCAATTGTATCATGATTTGTTTAACATCTGTTTAAAATGTGTATATATTGTTACAATATTGAACAATAGTAAAAGCAGTGTGTATATATATATATATGTATATATATATATATATATATATATATATATATATATATATATATATATATATATATTATATATATATATATGTGTGTATATATATATATATATATATGTGTATATATATGTATATACAATTATACAATTACAAAAATATCATTTGTAAACATTTATTAATGTTATTATTATTATATTTGACACATTTAAGGTAAGAAAATCTCACGTCTGTTTTCTTTCCTCCAGCCAATGGGATGTCAGATCCTCTCAGCTCCGCCCCTGGCATGAGCAGCGCCACCAGTCCCAAACTTGAGCCTCCGCCATCACCTCACGCCAACACGCAAGAAACACAGACGGAAAAAAAAGCACAGGCATCACCAAACCAGACGGCCTTTCTGCGGGGAATGAAGGTAAAGGGACGTAAAACTATACAAGTTTGTGTTATTTACAAAAATGATTACCGTTTCCTATATCGTCTGTATGTCACTGTCCCGTCAGTAACAAAAAAACACAAACACCGATAACAGTTTATAGGCTTGTTTTAGGTAAACAATATATATATATATATATATATATATATATATATATATATATATATATATATATATATATATATATATATATATATATATAAAAATTCTAATATATATAAAAAAGTCCAATTGACCTATGGCTAACAAAATAATTAAATCTTTGGAAATTGGAAATCTTCATTGTTGATCCATTGTTTTGTGAACCACGTACGACAGAGAGGGTGTCATGAACACAGTGCCACTTTGGTTTTATTGCCCGTCCCAATGACAAATACAGTCTCCTAATTGGTTGTTATTGAGGAAACAAAAGCACTTCCCTCGGGCTGTTTTGTTGCCAATCGGCGAAATCCATCAACTAGATGGACACCGTCCATCAATGGTGTGGACACGGGCGCTTCCTAATCATTTTTTATTTTTGGGGGTATTTAATACATCCACATATAGCCTACGTGCGTCTCCGAAGGCAAACGAAAAGATGAAAGTCAAGCAGATTTAAATTGCGAATAAATAACTGTAGGTGGTATAAAGACTTGAAAGAAGGATTTTTGTTTAATTCTCGTTCGTTTCAGCTATTTAAATGCGATCGGGATCGAGTTTAATTGTGTTTTTATATGAGCTGAAATCGCTTCAAATGATCCAGCGCCGCAATTGTGACTGTTTTATTAGTTTTAAATGCGTATGGATGACATTACAAGCTCAAGGGATCGCGAACGTGGTCGGTTCCCGTCGCGGCGCGAGTTAAAGACGCTCTTAGCGCTCGTTCTGTCTCATTACGCCGACGGTTCCTCGAGAGTGCGAGGTCTAACCTCTGATTTTCTTAAGCTCGGCTTGGTCATCTGGCAGAATAACGGCGGCTGAATGCGCGCGGACGCAATTTCCATCACGAACGGCGTGGTTTTTGCCTCTGTACGGCCTGAAAGCTTCTATTAGCGTGCGCTTGTCTGTTCTAGTGAGTGCATGCAGAATACAGACATATTGCTTAAGTATGAGAATCACTCACATGGAGC